>NC_090445.1:1180172690-1180207690 GCF_031143425.1 Pleurodeles waltl | reverse complement strand
GGATCTGGTTAGTGTGGGAGTAGCAAACAAATCTTTTCCATTTGTTTGCGTAACAATGCCTTGTTGTTGGTTTTCTTGCTTGTTTAATGACCTCCATAGACTGTTTTGTGAGATTTAAATGTCCGAATTCTAAGACTTCAGGAGCCAGATCGTTAGATTGAGCGATGCTGGATTCGGGTGTCTGATCTGTTGTTTGTGTTGTGTTAACAGATCTGGTATGTTTGGTAATTTGATGTGAGGTACCACTAACAAGTCTAACAGTGTTGTGTACCACGGTTGGCGAGCCCACGTTGGTGCTATGAGTATTAGTTTGAGTTTGTTTTGACTTAGTTTGTTGACCAGATAAGGAATGAGTGGGAGAGGGGAAAAGCGTAAGCAAATATCCCTGACCAACTGATCCATAGTGCATTGCCCTTGGACTGAGGGTGTGGGTACCTGGACACGAAGTTTAGGCATTTTGAGTATTGTTTTGTTGCGAATAGGTCTATGTTTGGTGTTCCCCAGCGGAGGAAGTGATCCTGTAGGATCTGGGGATGAATTTCCCATTTGTGAGTTTGCTGGTGATCTCGACAGATTGTCGGCTAACTGGTTCTGAATACCTGGTATATATTGTGCTATCAGGCGAATGTGATTGTGAATTGCCCAATGTCAAATCTTTTGTGCTAAGAGACACAGTTGTGACGAGTGTGTCCCCCCTTGTTTGTTGAGATAATACATTGTTGTCATGTTGTCGGTTTTGACAAGAATGTGTTTGTGGGCTACCAGTGGTTGAAATGCTTTTAATGCTAGAAACACTGCTAGCAGTTCCAAATGATTTATGTGAAGTTGTTTTTGTTGATTGTCCCATTGACCCTGTATGCTGTGCTTGTTGAGGTGTGCTCCCCACCCCATCATGGAAGCATCTGTTGTGATAACAGCTTGAGGCACTGGGTCTTGGAATGGCCACCCTTTGTTTAAATTTATAGGGTTCCACAATTGAAGCGAGAAGTGTGTTTGGCGGTCTATCAACACTAGATCTTGAAGTTGACCCTGTGCTTGTGTCCATTGTTTTGCTAGGCACTGTTGTAAGGGCTGCATGTGTAATCTTGCATTTGGGACAATGGCTATGCATGAAGAGATCATGCCTAGAAGTTTCATTACAAACCTTACTGGGTAGTGTTGGTTTGAATGTATGCTTGATGTTATATTTTGGAACGCTTGGACCCTTTGTGTGCTTGGAGTGGCAATTGTCTTTTGTGTGTTGAGTGTTGCTCCCAAGTATTGTTGTATTTGGGATGGTTGCAGATGTGATTTCTGGTAATTTATAGAGAACCCTAGTTTGTGTAGAGTTTCTATGACGTATTGTGTGTGAAGAAGACACTGTTGTTGAGTGTTGGTTTTTATTAGCCAGTTGTCTAAATATGGGAATACGTGCATGTGCTGTCTCCTTACGTGAGCGGCTACTACTGCTCGGCATTTTGTGAATACCCTTAGGGCCGTTGTTATCCCGAACTGTAGCACTTTGAATTGATAGTGTACGCCGTGCGTTACAAACCTTAAGTATTTTCTGTGAGAAGGGTGGATGGGTATGTGGAAATACGCATCCTTGAGATCCACTGTTGACATGTAGTCCTCCTTTTTTAGTAAGGGAACCACGTCTTGAAGTGTTACCACGTGGAAGTGGTCTGATTTGATGAAGAGATTCAGTGTTCTGAGATCTAAGATCGGTCTTACCGTTTTGTCCTTTTTTGGAATTAGGAAATATAGTGAGTAGACGCCTGTTTCCTTCTGATGGTTGGGTACTAGCTCTATTGCTTGTTTTTATAATAGTGCTTGCACTTCTATTTGTAATAGGTGTAAGTGTTGTTTGGACAGATTGTGTGCCCTTGGTGGGACATCTTGTGGGAATTTTCTGAATTCTATGCAATAACCATGTTGGGTAATTGATAGGGCCCATGCGTCTGTGGTAATGTGTCCAGTTTTGATAATATGCGGTTAGTCTTTCCCCCACTGGTGATAAGTGTTGGGGTTTTGTGACATTGAAGTCACTGTTTGGTCTGGCTTGTTTTGGTTGCCTGGAACTTTCCCCTTCCTCTCGGGAATTGTCCTCTGTAGGAACCACGAAACCCTCCCCTTTGATATTGTGCCTGATAGGTGGGTCTAGTTTGAGAAGTGGAAGACTCTGGTGTTTGCTGACGAAAACCTCCTCTGAATTGTGGTTTTCTGAAGGTGCCTCTAAATTGTGGGGAGTAGAGCGCGCCCATGGCTTTGGCCTTGTCTTTTTTTTTTTACTTTTCAATTGCTGTGTCCACTTCCGGCCCAAACAATTGTTCTTGGTTAAAAAGGCATGTTCAACACCGCTTGTTGGATTTCTGGCTTCAATCC
Source organism: Pleurodeles waltl (assembly GCF_031143425.1). Classification (NCBI taxonomy): domain Eukaryota; kingdom Metazoa; phylum Chordata; class Amphibia; order Caudata; family Salamandridae; genus Pleurodeles; species Pleurodeles waltl. Next base: position 1,180,205,326 of record NC_090445.1, on the reverse strand, counting down.
AGAGCTTCTTAACCATGCATGCCTGCGAATGGTTACCGTCGTGTTGGCCGATCGTGCTGCAGTGTCTGCCGAGTCTAGTGCGGACCTTATTTGGTTGTTGGATATGCCCGTCCTTCTTCCACAACCTGCTGGGCACGTTTCTGGTGTTCTTTGGGCAACTGTTGTATAATGTGTTGCATCTCGTCCCAGCGTGCCCTGTCGTAGTGAGCAAGTAGGGCTTGCGAATTAGCGATCCGCCATTGATTGGCTGCTTGTGCTGCCACTCGTTTGCCCGCTGCGTCAAACTTCCTGCTCTCTTTGTCAGGCGGTGCAGCGTCTCCTGACGATTGAGAGTTTGCTCTCTTTCTTGCTGCTCCTACAACCACTGAGTCCGGTGTAAGTTGTTGTGTTATGAACACAGGATCCGTTGGGGGAGGCTTGTACTTCTTCTCCACCCTAGGCGTGATAGCCCTTCCTTTAACTAGCTCCTGGAATACTTGTTTTGCGTGTTTGAGCATACCCGGGAACATTGGCAGACTATGATAGGAAGCGTGGGTGGATGCCAAGGTGTTAAACAGGAAATCATCCTCTATTGGCTCTGCATGCATTGCTACGTTGTGGAACGTAGCTGCCCTGGATAGTACCTGCGTATATGCAGTACTGTCCTCTGGAGGTGACGGCTTTGTTGGATAACAATCCGGACTGTTATCCGATACTGGTGCATCATATAAGTCCCATGCATCAGCATCATCCTGTGTCATCCCTGTATGTGTGGGTGACCGCATTGGATGTGTTCCCACTGGAGACAGTTGTGGTGAGTGTGGTGGGGATGGTTGCGGTGAAAACCTTGGTGGTGGGGATTTTTCTCTAGCCACCTTCGCCTTAGGCTGCATTTCCGCCTCCTGAAATGCCAGTTTTCTTTTAGATTTGATTGGAGGGACAGTTTGTATTTTTCCAGTCTCTTTCTGGATATGCAACCTCCTTTATGTATGGTCCGGTTCATCCATACTTAATTCCTGCTCAAACCTATGTCTTTCCTTCATTTAGCTGGAAAGTCCTTGCTCTTCTGTGTAAGAGCTTCTTTTCGGCTCCGAAGCCGCTTTTTTCGATACCGAGGTTTCAGATATTGTCTTTTTCGGTTCCGATTATATTTTTCTCACTTTGGGCGAGTCGAACTCTGTGTCGAGAACGTTCGGTGCCGGAATCTCGACTGGAGTCGGAAGTCTTCGGCAAATCCCTGGCCTTTTTCGGTGCCGATGTTTGGTCACCTTCTTTTCGATGGGTTAAGCCATGGCCTCCTGGCGGTGGCGTCCCCTTGGCCTTAAAGATCTTTGTATGAGTTTTGGACGGGGCAGGTTTACGCACTGTTCGCTGCACCGTCGAGGTTCGGTCACTTTCGGATTCGTCTGAGTCCAATCCCTTGATGGAAATTCTTTCCTCCTCTCCGACGTCGAGTGCTCTCTCGGTGTCGACGCCATTTGCAGTCTTCTTGCTCGACGATCTTGTAGGGTCTTTTTAGATCCAGAAGCTCGACAAGCCTCGCAAGTATCCTCCATGTGTTCCGGTGATAAACACAGATTACAGACCAGGTGCTGGTCTGTATAGGGATACTTTGAATGACACTTAGGACAGAAGCGGAAGGGGGTCCGGTCCATTAATCTCCGACGATGGATGTGGTCGGGCCGACCAGGCCCCGGTGAAGAACGGAAGCCCCTGAAGGGTCGCCGGAGCGCTCTTGCTGTCAGTGCCGATACAATAACACTAATCCGGTACCGAACGAGAACAATACCGTCAAATTTTCGATATTTTAGCTAACTTTCTCGATTCAAAATACGGAGCGAAGGGGAACACGTCCGAACCCGATGGCGGAAAGAAAACAATCTGAGATGGAGTCGACGCCTATGCGCAATGGAGCCGAAAGGGAGGAGTCCCTCGGTCTTGTGACTCGAAAAGACTTCTTCGAAGAAAAACAACTGGTAACACTCCGAGCCCAACACTAGATGGCAGGATAATGCACAGCATGTGTATCCGCAGCTACACATGCCACCGAATATATATATAGTAAGAAAAGAAGATGTCCAGGCAATGTATATACATATTTACATAAAGAAAGTACTACAACGGCTACAGGCTTCCGGGGAGGAAGGAGGGCGCATGTGAATCTGCAGCACTACATGCTACGCACAGATGCCTACTGGGTAAGTTACATTGTCCGTTCGATGGCATGTGTAGCTGCAGATACACATGTTTTGCATAGACTGAAAAGCAGTCCCCTCCTAAAGTAAGCAGTCACTAGCCTGTAGGAGTTGGAGTAGCAGGAAATAGTGTTTTAAGCACTACTTGACCAATACAGTGGTGTTTTGTAAATGTGTGTGGTGTAGACCATGTAGCTGCTTTGCATTTGTCTGCCATTGATTCATTTCCTAAGAATGCCATTGAAGCTCCTTTCGTTCTAGTAGAATGTGCTTTAGGACTTACTAAGAGCTGTCTTTTAGCTTTAAGATAGCAAGTTGCAATACACTTTACTATCCATATAGCTAATCCCTGTTTTGAAATAGGATTACCCTTATGAGGTTGCTGAAAAGCCACAAAAAGTTGTTTAGATTTTCTGAAATCTTTTGTTCGATCTATATAATACATGAGAGCTCTTTTGACATCAAGAGTGTGAAGAGCTCTTTCAGCAACAGAATCTGGCTGTATGAAGAAGACTGGCAATTCCTCTGACTGTTTAATGTGAAATGGTGAAACCACTTTGGGTAAGAATTTTGGTTTTGTCCTAAGTACTATTTTATTTTTGTCAATTTGGAAGAAAGGTTCTTCTAAAGTGAATGCTTGAATTTCACTAACTCCCCTTAAGGAAGTAAGTGCTACTGGTAAAGCAACCTTCTTTGAGAGAAATTGAAGAGCGCAGGGATGCATGGGTTCAAATGGCGAACCCATAAGCCTTGTGAGCACGATGTTAAGATTCCAGGCAGGAGTTGGTGGAGCTCTAGGAGGAATAACTCTTTTAAGGCCTTTCATAGAAGCTTTTATGACAGGAATTCTAAACAGAGAAGTATGCTGTCTGTTTTGGAGGTAAGCTGATATTGCTGTTTAATGAATTTTAATAGATGAGTATGCAAGATTAGCTTTTTGTAAGTGAAGCAAACAACAGACAATACCCTGTACTGGTGCTTTAAGTGGATCAATGTTTTAGGGTTTACAATAATATACAAAATGTTTCCATTTAGCTGCATAGCACTGTCTGGTTGTAGGTTTGCGTGCTTCCTTTACAATGTTCATACATTCTGATGGAAGCTAAAGATATCCAAACTCTATGACCTCAGAAGCCAAATCGTCAGGGTGAGCATACTGCGATCGGGATGTCTGATTTGACCTTTGTTTTGAGTCAATAGGCCTGGTCTGTTTGGGATCTTGTGATATGGTACTACAGATAGATCCAATAGTGTTGTGTATCAGTGTTGACATGCCCACGTGGGAGCTATGAGTATCATAGTGAGGGAGGTGTGACGGATCTTCTTGACCAGAAATGGCATTAGTGGGACAGGGGGAAAAGCGCAAGTAAATATCCTTGACCAATTGATCCACAGAGCACTGACCTTGGATTGAGGGTGTGGGGTCCTGGATGTGAAGTTTGGGCATTTTGCGTTTTCGCTTGTTGCGAAGAGGTCTATGTCTGGTGTTCCCCACATGCGAAAGTACTGAAGAATCACTTGTGGGTGAATCTCCCATTTGTGTGTTTGTTGCTGCGTCCTGCTTAAGAGGTCTGCTGGTTGGTTATGTATCCCTGGGATATACTATGCTAGTAGTTGAATGTGATTGTGAATTGCCCACTTGCAAATTGCCTGTGCTAGAAGGGACAATTGATTTGAGTGTGTCCACCCCTGTTTTTACAGATAATACATTGTTGTCATGTTGCCTGTCCTTATAAACATTGTTTTGTGTGTGATCTGTGGCTGGAATGCTTTGAGTGCTAGGAACACTGCTAGCAATTCCAAGTGATTTATGTGGTAAGTTTGTTGAATTGAGTTCCATTCTCACTGTATTGTAAAACTGTTGAGATGGGCTCCCCAACCTGTCATTGATGCATCAATAGTGATTATGGGCTGTGGCACAGGGTCCTGAAATGGCTGCCCTTTTGATAAGTTGGTGTGATTCCACCATTGCAGAGCGTTGTAAGTTTGGCGGTCCAACAACACTAGATCTTGAAGCTGACCTTGTGCCTGAGACCATTGTTGCTAGAGACACTGTTGTAGGGGTCTCATGTTTAGACTTGCATTGGGTACTATTGCTATGCACGATGCCATCATTCCCAACAGTTTCATGATAAACCTTACTGTGCAAGTTTGATTGTATTGTAGCTGAGATATGAGATTGTGGAAAGCTTGAATTCTCTGTGGGTTTGGATATGCTAATGCTGACAGTGCTCAGAATTTCTCCCAGATATGGTTGCATTTGCTCTGGTTGCAGATTAGATTTTGGGTAATTGATTGTGAACCCTAAACTGTGTAGGGTATCGATTGTGTGAACTGTTGACAGGTTTGAATGGTGCTGGCTTTTATGAACCAGTCGTCCAGATAGGGAAAGGCATGCATTTGTTGCCTTCTGAGGTATGCTGCAACCACTGCTAGGAATTTGATGAATACCCTTGGTGCAGTTGTTACTCCAAAGGGTAGCACTTTGAACTGGTAGTGCTTGCCTGCTATCCCAAATCTTAGGTATTTGCTATGTGCTTGATGTACGGGAATGTGGAAGTAAGCATCTTTTAGATCGAATGTTGTTATGTAGTCCTATTTTTGTGGTAGGGGAATGACATCCTGAAGAGTGGCCATGTGGGATTGTTCTGATTTAGGGGTCTGAGATCCAGGATTGGTTTAAGAGTACCATCCTTTTTTGGTATAAGGAAGTATAGAGAATATACTCCTGTCGCTTGTTGAGGTATAGGTACCATCTCTATTGCACCTTAAAGTAGAGGTGATTGTACTTTTTGTTTTAACAAATTGAGGTGTTCTAGAGAAAGCCTGTGCGAGCGAGGGGGAATGTTTTGTGGAGGAGAGATGAGTTCTAGGCAATAACCATTTTGGATAATTGACAGCACCCATTGATCTGATGTAATGTTGTGCAATTGTTGGTAGAAATTTTCCAGTCTTCCTCCCACAGGAGATGTATACTGTGTACGTATATGCAGAAAGTCACTATTTAGTTGCGGTAGAGGCACTTCTCATGGTGGTGGATTTACCTCTACCTCTAGTTGTTTCCCTTGTAGGATCCCCTGAAAGACCCTCTGGTGTAATATTGTTGTCCCTGCTTTTGTTGGGATGTAGAGGGCTCTGATGTTGATGGTTTAAAACCACCTCTGAACTGGGGCTTATGAAAAGTGTCCCGAGCAGGTGTAGTATAAAGGGCACCCATAGTCTTAGGTGTCTCAGTTTTTTTCAATTTTTCTATGGTGGTATCCACCTCTAAGTGCTGTTTGTCAAAATGCGCATTGAGTACTGCCTGTTGTATCTCAGGTTTGAACCCTGAAGTTCGCAACCATGCATGCCTTCTGATGACCACAGTAGTGTTGATTCCCCTTGCTGCAGTGTCTGCTGCATCTAGGGTGGATCTAATTTGGTTGTTAGAGATAGCCTGGCCCTCTGTAACTATCTGATGTGCCCTTTTTTGGCGTTCTGGTGGAAGGTATTGTAAGAACTCCTCCATCTCATCCCAATGAGCTCTATCATATCTGGCTAAAAGAGCCTGAGAGTTGGCAATTCTCCAGTGATTAGCAGCTTGAGTTGCCACTCTCATCCCTGCTGCATCAAACTTGTAGCTTTCTTTATCTGGGGGAGGAGCATCCCCGGTGCCTTTTTCCTTGCTGAACTAACAACAATACAGTCAGGTGGCAATTGTTGTGTGATAAATAGTGGATCTGAAGGTGTAGCTTTGTATTTTTTGTCCACCCTTGGAGTAATAAACCTAGCCTTCACTGGCTCCTTAAAAATGTCATCTGCATGTTTAAGCATGCCTGGGAGCACTGGTAGGCATTAATAATCATTGTGCGTAGAGGATAGCGTGTTACATAAAAAAATCATCCTCTATGGGATCTGAACGCAACTGCACATTGTAATATGCAGATGCCCTAGCAATGACCTGACTATAGGCAGTGGTGTCTTCAGTTGAAGATGGCCTAGTTGGGCATAAATCAGGATCATTGGATGGAATAGGGTCTGGGTCATACAAATCCCATGGGTCTACATTGTAAGGAGTGTCACCCAACTCATTCCCATGTGAAGAAACAGGGGATTGTGGAGAAAATTGTGTAGGTGAAGGTGGTGGTGGAGTATCAGGTTTTGGAGAAGCAGGATGCAAAGGAGAATGCGGTGGTGAAGGCTGATGTACTGCCTTTGGTTTCTCCTTGTGCTTGAATATTTTTGCAGATGGAGGCTCAGCTTCTAAAGTCTCTTGGAAAGAGAATTTACTTTCAGTTGTAGAAGGAGGAGAAGCAATCTCAGTATCTTTATGGATTTGGATTTTGCTCTGCTTAGCGTCCATCACTTCAAGTATGGGTCTTATTTTCGGCAGACTCATCTGTAGTTGGAGTATATTTCCCCTCCCATGTGTTTTAGCTCCGAAAGTTTAGAGACCGAAAGTTTTAACCGGGCTGAGAATGTCGGCTCCGAAATGGATACTAGTTTTTTCGGCTCTGAAAGGGATGATGGGGCTTCGCCTCAGAGGAGACAAATGCACTTTTTTTTTTGGTGCCGACCTCGAGGGTTGGTCATCGGAATGTATTTTTCGGGTCCGACCACGGCTGGCAAGCAGTGGTGGACCCAAGACAAGTGCTGATGTCTTTTTAGATGTTTTTTGGTGATGGGAAGGGGATGATGTACTAACATACTGCGCAGCTGGAAACGACTGGCTGTCCCCATCGGAGTCTCAATTGGAATCAGAATCTTTGATGGAAACTGCAGTCTGAGCTTGTTCCTCTCCCTTCACAGCTTTTCTCCTTGTGATCGGGAGAGAGGCAGAGGTTGCACACGGAGAGTTGGTCAGTGTATGGGAACTTGGCGTGACACAGAGGGCAAAACCGTAAGGGAGTCCGATCTATTAGCCTGACATCACTCAACAACCACGAGTAGGCCCAAGAAGCGTGCGGTCGCCCAAAACAGCGTTTAATTAACTCGGAAGATACAATCGGATTGAATGTAAGTGAGAAAATGTGATCGAAAACAATACTGACTTTTAGAGAAAGAAGAGAGAAGTTCAGATAGTACCAAACCAAGATCTACCGGAGCGAGAGAAAACAAGTCCAAACCCAATGGCGGGAAAAAAAGCAAACAAAGGACTTGATGCTCATGAGCACTATCACCGAGAGGAGTCACTCGATCTTGTGACTCGAAAAAGCTTCTTCGAAGAAAAACACCTGTAACACTCCCAGCCCAACACTAGATGGCAAACTTATGCAAAGCATGTGTATCTGCAGCTACATATTCCATCGAACATACATATATTTAATAATGTAAAGAATTGTTATTGCACACTAATGAAAATTGATAAAATAATTATCCTTGTCTCTTATTTTACAATTACCAAATCTAAATGATGCAAGAGTGAATGCAGTAGCAAATTATTAAAAGAAATAAAAGAAAAAACTTGCTACTGTTAAAATTTTGCAGTTCTATTACCTGGGATGCAATTGTACCAGCTACAGTTAAATGTTCACAATTCAACCCCTCTGCTATATTTATGTAAATTTTTATAAGTGTTAATAAAAAGCACAATTTCGTTAATACACAAAGCACTGTCTCCATGAAGACACTGGATTAAAGTATGTCAGCTAGCATGTGTCTTTATGTGATTAAGGGGAGCATAAAGTGGTCTTGGTTTTCAGCAACAGCGGGGCCAGTGTAGAATATATGCAATAGTATTTATTTTTTGTAGTTGCAGATCCTGCACTTGCCATTGGCAACTAGATCTATCCAAAAGGAATTTGAATCACTGAAGGGGAATCGTCCAAAACTGTAAGACATCAATTTATATTTAAAATTGAAGATGTTTGTGAAGGCAACACTGCGATCAGTTCAGGCCATAGCTGTTAATAATCGTTGATGGATGTGATCTTTTACATAAGTCAATTTTATCTTGATCTAGGAATTCAATTTTATTTACAATTTCCTTAAAAGCATTTAAGCTTCACAACGTATCCCAACATATCCCACAGTTAATGTAGTTGTAAGTTCTTTAACGCTGGTACTAGGTAACTCAGCACTTGGTTGTTCCTTCTAGCCTTTAGAATTTCTGTCCATATCAACTTATTCAGAATTTCAGAGGGGGCTGCCTTAGCCCTTAGCAATTCCAAACAGGTGAGTTGGTGCACAAAGAGTTGTCTCACTATGCCAGTTTCTAGTCTTACATGCATGTGTGAAGTGTTTGAGTTAGATGCAATAATTGTCTGTAAATCTTTGTAAGGAATAGCGTCCCGCAATGCAGTATCCTTTCCCAATAGAGCCTCAGTTGTGGGACAAGTTTGCAGCTTATCACTTTTAAAATACCTTCCAATGAAGGCCCCCTTAATTTATTTAATAATAACTTCAATACGAGTCCTAGGGAAGGGGCGTTGGCTCTCATCAGTAACAAATATGTATCCTTACTTTTTTCTGAAGTACTTATCAAAGCAAGGCATTGTGGTTCACTTTCAATCTTTTTGATGTTTCCTCAAGGTGCCACACTGTATGATTCAATTACTTTTCCTATGGAACCACTGTAAGAAAGTGAATCATTATTAGGAATGGGGGGAGGGAAGGGGGGAGGTACATCAAGGAATAATACATTTCTTGTCAGGAAGTCACTAAATTAACTTGAGTTCAATCCCTGGTAATTAGGAGACAAAATAGTCAGACTTATCTTGGGACAATGTGTAAAGTCAAAATAAAATTCCAAACTGAATTTGAAAAATAGAGTTAAATTCAATGAGCAAAGTTTAAGTAGAAAAAGCATAAGCCCTGAGCACCAATGATAGTCCATAAAATCAGTAGACCTGGACACTGGTGTAATTTGAAGCCAACCAAAATAGCACCCTGATTGGGTACGCCAAGTGGATTGGCTATGTGAAAGTCTCAAGGTCAAAAAGTTAGTTAAGAAGACCCACATGCAAAAGTGCCTTCGGGCCAGATTTATATATTGCTGGTATGTATACTCTTTTACAATGTTGACCGAGTATACATACCATCAAGATAAATTGTCCGCCTGCCAAATTTAAAAGTGGGCTAACCGTAGGTTTAATCAGGCTGGAGACTACTCAGTTCAGTCCTAAAAACCATTGCGGCAAAGGGCAATGAAAACTGCTAAATACTCCCTTTGAGGGAGCGTCTTCTATTTTGTTTTCAAAAAGAAAATCATACTTTAGGATTTTCTGTTTGAAAATAAAAAAAGAAACAATTTGGTGCAGGGCTCCGTCATGTTAACAAAGCCCTGCATCAAATGCCCTGCAACAAACTACTAACAGCAAACAGCTGTGACGCCAGTTCCTGCCAATGCTTTAGAAATGACTGCCAGCTTGCTGGTCATGTCTAAATTTGGTGGACACCACCTCAGTCAGGACGATGGAGTAATTTGCTCTGTCTCCTTGATGGGGGACCAGGCTGCCCACCATTATATAAATTAGTCCCTTAGTCACTTTTTTGATGAAAAGTAATAACATTTCTTATAAGTTCCAAAGCAGAAAGGGCAATTCTCACTTTTTAAGAAGAAAAATCTTCAATGCCCAGGCAGCTGGTAAAATTGTAACTGTCAACGTGGAACTGAAGGTCAAATACCTGAAGCAGGTTTGTCCAAATGAATGTCCCAACATAGGATGAACTTCGTTTTTCAATTTCTGAAGTCTGCTGAACCTTAAGTGGGAAGAAGCTGAAATTCAATCCACACAGTGGAACTGCCATTTGGATACTTTTTCTGGATTGTCCCGCTGAAGCTCTGGAGTAAAGGTTTCCAAACTTTTCTTCTATTGCTGAAAGAACCACAGTTCTAAAGCCCCTAGAACATTGCAGAGAGGCAGTTGAACTCTCAGGGTGTCAGGCAGAGGTCAACAGCAAAGTCCAGTACAGGTCCAGTTGCCACAAGTAAGCCGGGCACATTAGGGAAAAGGTAACTTGCAGCTTAGTAGGTCCCAGTCACCACACACTATGTTAGCCAACTAACTCTTCAATCAAACAATAGATCCGTCAGGCACATTTAAAGCCCAGAAGGGTATCCAGACGCTGTGTCAGCTGTTGGGGTCTGCATGAGGACTCAGTCGAATAACCAGGTCTTCAGATGTTTTCTGAATTCCAGGGTGGAGGGCGCAGACCTCAGGTGAAGGGGAAGCTCGTTCTATGCTTTTACAGCCAGGTGTGAGAAGGCGCACCCTGATGTTGCTTCTGAAGATGCGTGGTGTACTGACAAAGTAGAAGGTGGTTGATCAGGTGTGCCTAGTGGGGTGATGAAAGTTCAGGCAGTGGTTGAGGCACTCTTGGAGTTCACTTCTTTGTCTCAGGGAAAAGAGAGGACAAGTGCAGTCTATCAGGCTCCTCTCAGGTCAAAGACAGCAGGTCTAATCCTTGTCTGCAGGTCCAGTAAGTGTTCTAAGGATAGTGCCTCTGGGTGTGACAATTATACCTGGCACTAGTTAGTGGATGGTTGGGTGCAGCTTCTGGGGTCTCCATAGTTAAAAGTTCCAGAGGGCAAATACACCCAATTTTTCAAGCAGTTTGCCCTACTGCAAATAATCCCACAGTGCCCCCTCACTCTCAAAATCCAAGGTGGAAAAACCTTCTCCCCTTGTGAAGAGGCAACGTGCCACGCAGAGGTGTTGCCAGAGTATTAAACATTACCCTCCTTTGTGGTCACTCCAAACCAGTTCTGTGGGATTTCCTCTCAATGGGTTTCCTGACGATGGGGACAAAGGCGTAGGTTTTCCAGGTGTCACCTACAATATGCTTGTGACAGGGAGGCCCCCTTGAAGTTAATAAATTTCCTGGGTCCATCCTAACTGATCTTCCTACAGGGGAAGAAAACAACACACCACACCCAGGACATTGATTCAGCTCTGGGAGCAGTTTCCAGACTTTTTTCACACCTCATTCGGGCCAAGTAGAGGCTAGGCAGTGGCTGGAGAGCTAATGCAAATTAGCATTCAGCAGCTTCAGGCAAGATAAAGGTAATGTTCCAAAAGTTACATTTCCAATATATTTAATAGAAATTTGATTTCATCATTACATTATTAAATCATTGAATGAAGCCTGTAATTGATACATGTCAAATGGTATAGATTAAAGTATATACTTTACACTGTGACTTTTCATATGTGCCATTTACAGGCTGACCAGTGACAAGTCATTTTTCGGTCTAATCACCGGGTGTTACAATCGCGATGTACTGGCCAAATGTGGTACCTGGTGTAATTTCACTGTTTCCGCATCTCAGGAAATGCTGCTTAAAGTACGCTGCTGGGGCTGGCTTCACTTGTACTTCTGGACTCCAAGCTGCTGCTACTTGATCCTCCAGTTCCAAAATGACAATCACCTGCCTGGGAGTTTGCAGTTGCCTTTTAGAGCTGCTCCAAAGCTGGTATAGTTCAGGTGTTTATGTTCCTTTCCATCATGACTGTTTCTTCCTCGAGTCCTCTCTGGTTACCCAATCCCTTCTGTTTCCTATTGTGTGATGTCTGATGTCATTTCATTTTCTGTTCTTTAACTATATAAAGGCTTCAGTCTGGTTGGAGGGTGTGCCACAAGAGAGCTGTGTTCCTTTGCTGGTTTCCTCACTCACTCCACTTGATGGTCCTGACTCCTTGTTTCTGAAAAGCTCCACTGTGGGATTCCAAAATCCTGGTTTTCTTTAATCCTTTGAAGTCTTCGTCCAGCAATGCATTTTCTTTCCCTTTGCTTTTTCTTCCTAAGATGGCAACTACTTGGTCACTTGTCTACCACATATTCCAGTGTGTGGTGACACTGTGGTTTCTGGAAACAGCTGTCCGGACAGCAAAAGATACGGACCAGATTACGGCTAAGCATCCAGACCTGAACACTGGGGGAACATGCCATTCCTAAAGCCATGCATGTTCCCCACTCTTACATTTTGTGCATCCTACTTTGTGGGCAGCAATGTGTGCGTGGGGTGACATTTAATATTTAAAATATAGGTTTTCTACATGTCTAAAGGGTGATACTGACAGGTCTACGCATAAGGGTTCAAATAGCTGCTGTCAGATTACACAGGGTAGCTCTGAAGCCTTTCTTCCCCATTGTCACTGTAGTAGATGATCCAACATGTGCTGTAGTCCCAAGTGTGTATTTCACACCATATACTATGACCTTATATTAAAGTTAATTGCCCCAATGCATTAATCAGGTTTAAACCAATTATTACAAGTTTAATGGGGGAGCACAAGCGCTTTACTCCTGTTTAACAAAGGTAATGTACACAAAGTTCTAAAGCCAGCAAATCAAATAGGGCAGACTTGGGGAAAAAGAAAAAATCACATGAAAATATGGTTAATTCCTACATCTATAGAAGGTTAATAAATATTCAAATGTATGCTTCTTCTCTAATATTTGTGTTATTAGACTGAGTGTTCTCGTTTTCTAATTTGTTGATGTGTTCTATTATTCTCTTCTTCCGACAGATACCAAGTATATCGTCCCAGAACTGATCATAATCAATTTTCTTTGCTGTCCTTACAGCTTTTATTCTGACTAAACACATACACTTTCTCAAACTGTACAGTGACCGATTGGCTTCTGTAATGCTTTGATATTTCTATATCCAGTTTTTTCTTTTTCATTTTCATTTTAAGAAAGCTGCTAAACCATCTACTTGCTGCTCCTACTGGTCCTGAAGCTAAGCCCTTTCTTGAATGATGTGCACTAAATTTTGAGTTTTGCCGTGAAATTCTCCCACACTTTTACGTAGGTTATTTCTTGCTTGACCCAGAACTGTAATGACAGAACAATAGGTTAGTATTTTCTGATATTTCACCATCCCATTTCATACAATCATCTCCTTAGGTTTTCCTTTGGGGCACATCCAATACCAATAGGTCAGGTCAAGTGAAAAAAGTGGAAAATTTTCATTTTGAGTTGGTTTGCTTATTTCAAAATTAGTCACGTAATTAAATAGTGGCAAATGCTCTAGGATATAATCCAATGTGGTATTTCTTAATGCTGAAATATGAGTGCTGCCGAATGCTTGATCGGTTGAAAATCTGCCATTTAATACTCTTGTCACCACGGTGAATGGCAAACTAGCAGAACAACGTCTCCTTTCTTAACCATTTTATGGTTATATTTCAGATCCTCATCTGCTATAATCCAATAAATATTCTGCAAGTTTACTTTTTTCATCTACAGATGAGCCACTGTGCTCCAGGATGTTAGCTTTTCAAATCAATGATTAACTGCTGTAAGAAATTCATAGATTCACTCATCTCTGCTGGTGAGGGGTTGATATGTATGTTAATTAAAAATTAAGGCATTTTGAATTCTGGTGACTAGTTTCTGATTTGAACCATGAGAGCCCTGGGTTCCTCTGTATGTAACAAAGTGTCTTCCAATTTCAGATGGAAATAAACAAATCGGACTGAATTGCATTCTGGGAGGTCTCTTTTCACTGCTCTTTTTGTGTGATTATGATATTCAACTAAGTCCATCAATGGGAAACCCCAGGTTTCCAGTAGTGCAATTATATTAAACTGGTTCAAGTAGTTTGCTATTTTTGTGTGCTGTGCTACCCTGTTAAGGCTTCCTATAATCCACGAGCAAAATAGTATTTTTTTTATGGATGGTGGGGAGGTCGGGTCTTCCTACTGGATCATATAATTCCCTTTCTTGGCAGTCTATTAATACCGATTGCAGTCACCTCCACTCACTTTTTTTTATGTAGACTAATTCTTCACTCTTATGTTTACAGAGTCTTCAATAAGTCCGACTACAAGATATTATAGGATTGGATGATTTACCATGAAATTTGCCTTTTCTGCCCTCAGCGTTTTTTCTTAAAATAGTTTTTGTAGCAATTTCCTTGCCTCTACCTATTCTTCTACCATAATTGCGCATTTTGCTATTTTGTTGTCTTCCGTGAACTGGAATAAACACTTCCAAATACAGGTTTTTTCTGTACTTGTTTGATTTCATTCTTATACCCAATTGCCTTACTATTGCCTTTCATGAAAATACACAGTCGGAAATTTCTGTAAAGGAAAAAGTAACTTTTATTTATTACCTCTAGCCAGACATGTACAAATGTTTTTTTATTTGTTATTGATATGTTCTGGCTTTATTGTAAAGCCTTCTGATGCTTCCAGGCAATGCCAGGACTATTAAATCACAAAAACAAATAAATCGCTACATTTTATGCATAGCATGTTGGTTTGGTGTGAAATTCCTAATGCACCAACAAAAGTGAGCAAGGGGAAGTGACATTATTTCAGCATAATTAGCAACCGGAGTTCTTGCCCATTTATTAAATATACTGGTAATTAGTACATAAGTGCTTTCAAGCGTTTCTTCACACATTTTTTCTGTGACAAAAATTACCACTACGGCAAGACTTTCTCTTTATTTTCACCATCTACTGCTGTCTTTTACTCATGTCTACCTCATGATTCATGACAGGAGGAAAATAAATATTAGTAAAGCACATGTACACAGACGTGAACTCCAACGGTAGAAGTGAGTATGTATGTATAAATGTATGTAAAATATTAATTAAACACACAAATGCCTCAATAAGTAGTGTATCAAACAACAGCAGAGGGAAAACAAAACCGAGCAAAGCAGACAGATTTTATGCCAAGGTTTTAGCTGTTTTCTGAAAACAATTAGAATGCATTAAGCCTAGAAAGGATGGAGGCAGTATATTCTATGCCTTAGATTTCATCACAAAGAGTGAACGATCCAGTTCCTGGCCTTTCTACATCTAGGAACTATGGTCAAATGACGGGTGTCAAAAGGGAAGTTACGTGCAGAATAGTACCAAGAGAATAAAAAGAACATATAGCTTCCTTGTGGGAGTGTGGATCGCTTTGTGGCATAGACAAAGAGCCTTACAAAACTAGACTTCTTTTGGCAATAGGCAGCAAATGAAGTTTAAATGAATGTTTCAAAACAAAAGATAATCTACTCAATCTGATGATTAAGCGTGTAGCCGCATTTTTTTTAATCAGCTGAATCCTGTGTAACAAATAGTTGGGAAGGTCTGCCAGCAAAGAATGGCAGTAATGGAGCATAAAGCTATTTCATGGTTTGTCCAGTAAGATGGAGAAACACTAAGAATACGAAAACACATGAAAATTATGTTTATCAAAAGAGAGCTGGAGCTAAAAATGTTCCCATGGTTTCTAGCCTGATGGACAGGAGATGGAATAGGGCCCAGAATTTTTGCTCACCAATTTTTGGGCCGCATAGGAGTTAACAAAAATTGTTTTATCAGCATTTAGAATTAAGGAATATTGTTTCATTCGGACAGCCAACTTATTAAGGAAGGCTGAAAACGTTTGTGCTGAGACGCTGTTTTCCCAGTTAGCTTTGATGAATTGGGAGTCATTAACGTACGAATGGAATGTCAATCCAAAGGAATCGCTCAATCCTGCAAGAGGGGCAACATTTGGATTGAATAAAGGAGAACTGAGAGCAGAACCCTGTGGTACCCCTGTACATATAGACATAACGGGGGTCAGAAATTAGCCATGTTACCTCCTTGGCTGTGTTAGAAATGGAGTTTCTGGTTGGCTAGGGCACTTGCACTTCTATTAGATACTATATGGTAATTTTTGGGTGGACTCCATTAGAAGTCACCAGGTGAGCAGAGCGCAAAAGTACTGGTGCGCCGATCAGAAAGAATGTGGTACTTTATGATCATTCCTAAACGATGATCCCTCTCAAGGGGTCCACCTATGGGCTACCCCGCAAAGCCAAGAACCAATGAGTACCCCTTCTTCCCCCAGATAAGTCCAAACAGGAGAGGGGGAGACACCCACAAGTGAGTCCGGTGGAGAGAACTCACTGGGCCCCCTGCCTAGAGATAAGCACGGCATTGTTGCTGTCAGCACGTGCCGCCCAAGGTGAAATGTGGGCGGCTGTGCCCCTGTGGCGGTAAAAGCCATCCCCATGATAAGGAAGGAGGGAGGGCATGGGAGTTGCTGGTGGCTGCCTCATTGCCTCAGCAATGCATCCAGTGGGGAGCTCGGCTTCCAGGAATGCATGTCTTCAGGTCTGCGTAGCTATTTCTCTCCTCCTTAGCACTAAGACCTCCCACAGTGACCAGAGGCTGGGCTAGTATTCTCCAATCTGTGTGCTGCAGGAAAGTTAAAATCTGGGGACAGTAGCTATAATCATCAGATTCCAGGCTGTCTGAGCAGGCACAGCACATCCTATCAGTGGGGCCCTTCAGGGGGGAAGGGAACAAAGCAGCTGGACCTCCCAACTTGTGACATGCGCCAAAGAACACCAAGCGCTTATCATGCGCTAGTCTTTGTTACTAAGTGGAAGATGGAATTGAAGCACTCTCCGGACACTAGTCTTCTTTTTGGCACGGGGGAAAGGAACGTGACAATGCCCACCACACATTTCTCCTTGCACACGATAAAAGGAAAATCAAAACGCTAACCAGGTGTTTCTCCTTGGCACCAGATGAAAACAAAAGTTGTGGGGTGAAGAAGCCTACCAGCCCCAGGGGAGCGCTGGGGGGGGAACGCAAGGCAGGCAGCAGTAGGCAAGCCGACCAGCACCACCAGACCAGCAGTTCTAAGGGTGATCTCTCCAGGCAGTGCCACAATGTCCTTGCAAAACAGAGTGAGGGAGCAGCTAGCAGCAAGGCAACAAGCAGAAAAGCAGTACAGGGAGCCCTTTATGCTACCCCACAGCAGCAGGTAGCAGAGCAGCCACAGAAGAGCAGTCCAGATGAGTCCTTTGTGCAGTCCAGTAATTCATCTGATAGAGGTTCAGTCCAAGTTCCCAAAAGTGCTCTAAAAATAATGGTGCGAGAGCCCCTGTACTGATACTCCAAAAAATGCCTCTGTCTAGGGGGTAACATCAAAATAACCCTTTCAAGTGAAGCACACCACTCTTTCAACCCCGCCCAGTCTCCAGACATCAGTAGGGGGTGATCACTCCATTGTGTGAGGACTGAACACAGCCTTCTCACCTAGAAAGTGCGAACGACCCTCCCTCTCCCCAGCCCAGAAAGACCATCAGTATGCAGGTGCCTTTTCTGTCACAGCCAGACCCCCCTGTGTGGTAGCTGTCTGGAAGGTATGCACCAAGTGGAGTTGTCACTCTTCCCAAGATGTGGATTGGAGGCAAGCTGCAAAGCATTAGAGTTACAGGCACAGAGAAATACCCACCTTCTAAAAGCGGCACTTCTAAAATAGTAGTGTTAAATCCACTTACACCAGTAAGCAGGGTTTCTCACTACGATTCCAAACATACCAAACATGCGCACGCTAGTCCTCATATATCAGAAATTACCACATATATAAGGAAATTCCCAAAGCAAACCTATGAGAGGAGCAGCACTCACAGCAGTGAAACACTAAACAGGCGGTTTGTCAGTACTAGGCCATGTAACATACATACACAGCACCCTGCCCATAGGGGTATCTATGGCATACCTTTGGGGTGACTCCGGTGTAGTCAAAAGGGGCAATTAGGTCTTGGAAACTAGTTTGACTTGCCAACTCAATGAGACACGTTTGAAAGGTTAACTCTGTGCTAGGGTAGGGCAAACTGCGCTGCAGATCCACTCGAGCTTCAATTTACAGACCCTAGATAAATGGTATACCACTTTACAAGAGTTTTAAAGCTAAATTAAACAAAGCCAAAGAGGTGTAAGCCAATTATACCAAGTTTTAGGAGAGAGCATATGCACTTTAGCACTGATTAGCAGTGGTTAAGTGGCCATAGTCCTAAAGCCAACAAAAAGAGGGTCAGATTAATAGGAGGAGAAAGGCAAAACGTTTGGGTATAACCCTGCAAAAAGGGCCATTTCCAACAGCTGGCTCAAAAAATGAGCCAGTTGTCCTTGACACCAAAATCCAACATCCAATATAACAGATTTCGATGTGAGATGGTATCAAAAGCAGCCAACAGGTCAACAGAATTAAAACTGCCACTCCTCTCTCATTTGTAATTAAATATATGTTGTTTGTGTCTTGACACTACTGTTTCAGTGCTAAAAAGTTTACAAAACGCAGATTGCGCAGTGTAAAAAAGATTATGTTTTTGTAGTTAGTTCATTAATTTAAAGTTAACCACTGATTCTGTTAGTTTGGCAAACTAAGGGAGTGAGAAAATAGACTGATAATTTGAAGAGGTCAGTCATGTTTTTTTCTTTTTTCAGTAGATGGATGCCCTAAGCTACTGAAACCTTTCTGGAAAGGAGGAAGCAATTCCATAAGGTGGTCACTTTAGGAGGCTGTTAATAACATTATTCAGCTGATGCACAGGGCAGGGATCTAGAGGAGAAGCAGAAGTGAGTGAGGCCAATTTCTTCTCCACCTAATTAGTAGTAGGTCTCAAAGGAAGTGTGAAATTGCAACACTACCAAGAAAACAGGCTGATGCAAGACCAGAGTGTGAGCAGTGATGAAGATTGAATGGGATCTTCATACTAGAAAACAAGTGACTGTTACATGTTGAAAACATATTTGTGTGTATTAACAGAATTGTGTGTGACGTCCCACTGGTGGAAAAGAGGACAGGGTCTGCAAACGTGGACTCAGTTATATTGAAATCTATGTTTAGTAATAAATTATCAGGCAATGATTATGCCTTATGGGAGGAGGGGCACTGTGTTAGCTAAATAAGAATTATAGATTATAAATAAAAATAAAGCACAACATGACTGACTATAGAGGTTGCTTCTTCACTGCATAGCTAAAGCAGAATCACCCTCAGGGGGAAGATATGGTTTAGTAAAACAGGAAGGAGGAAGCATATTAATTTGCATATTACTCACCCACTGTAGCAAGTAACACTGTGTATGGCAAGTACAGGACTATTACTTTTTTTCTGATATTACCAGAACCTTCATTACACTTTCACACGCTGTATAATGAAATTACATTAATACAGCAAACATATTTACATTTTATCTAACATGTACATAACTACCAATTCCACCTCACACACTAACATTTAAAGCGTCGTTTTTATAAAGCAAGGATCAGTTTCTGTTGTGCTATGCATGCTCAGAAAGAGCCATGTAGTTTTGTAATTTAGGAGCCAAAACTTTCAGATTTTTAAGCTGATAAATGTATCATTGGCGCAAGACTGGATGTTGTGTTTTACTTTTTTGAACTAATGCTCCCATTTCATTTTCAGGGAAATACAATAAAGGTATGATTGACTTCTAGCACCAATCTCTTCTGATTTCCTTATCTTGCGTGATCGAACATGGATTTGTGCATTAGGGTTTTCCCAACATTTCCAAACGCCACTCCGATTAAAAATCACATTTTCACACTTCTGCTAACTTGGCAAATTCTTCAGAGTAGTAAGAGAACAAAACGGAACAAATCTTTGATTTACGAAACTAAAGACATTAAGTTACACTTATGATCATGAAACGTTTTTGCCTTTTAAGCACCAATATTTGATGATGTGTGGCATATATAACACTACGAGTCACAATAGCTGTATGCCCTGATAAAGGTGGTTTATTACATGACCTCCTAGCTAGCAAACATGCATTGTTCAGTGCTAGATATCTAAGCATCTTTCTATATGACATACTGGTGTCACTCTAGATGCTAGATTTTAAATATAGCAGGAACTTGAATTTTTCAACATTTGCATTTGTTGTGGGTAGTGTTTAAAATACTGGAGTTGATTTTATAATAACAATTATATCAATAAATGGCACATTTTTATGACTGAGCTATACACTTCTTTTGCTTGTAAGCTGAAAAGGTTTATGTATGTAAATTAGTATGCTGAGTACGTATTCAATGTAGATATTTTGTTCATGTGTTACAAAAGAGTGAATACCCACTGGAAAAGGAGGCCTTGTATGGATAAACAGCCAGCCATGCTGCCACCAACTACTCTGTGCCATTCAAAACTTTAGATGACTTGCAATCCTCAAAGATAAACATTCATAACAAGTGGCACTGAAATACATTGGCTGATCATCAATTAATTGAAGTTATTTTAACAAATCTGTTTTGATGTAAATTCAATGAGGAGTATTTAAAATAAAATATTCTCAGTTTTGTTACTTCAAAAAAATAGCAACCATTTACCGTGTGCTTGGCAACTGTTTCTTTGGTTCCTTGTGTCAAGGTGACTGTACTATTTTTGGTGCCTGGGAGGCTATCAGGCTTTTCCTTGAATAATTTGCTATCACTGTCTGAAACAAAAACATTGGAAATTAATTTACTTGAAACACCAACAACGTATCACTGGAGGACCCAAAAGATGGCACAGGGTGTGCAAATGTTTAATCGCAAAAATGTGAAAGCATGAATAGAGACTTTTCCCGCAAGTTATGATGAAACTGATAAGCAAATCAACAAAATACATATGCTAGATTCTAGGCATGTTGCTGCATGACATAACCAGTTTATACAAAGAACGACTATTGTATCTGCATAATGAGACATTCTTTTAATGAACAGATGCTCTGATTTCATTAGCGCTGATATTGCGAGTTCAAAATCTTTTGCTTTAACAAGTTTTAACAGAATTCTCGTATCTTACAACTCATAATGAAAATACAGTTACAGATAAATTCGGGAGCAGAGTATCAGATAACATGAATTAGTTGGTATTTAAACAGAGACTACAGATTCATGAAATGATGCTGTAGAAAATACATGATTGTCCCACACTCCCAGTCTGACTATTTCAGACTACCACATTTTGGGATAATTACCAGGTGCTAAACAAATGCTGAATGTGATTCAGAAAGTTTAAAGGGTGTCTGAGCCTTTGCCAAAACAAATGACCTACCCTTGACAATGTTTTCTAATGGGTTCTACTTGCAGATTGGAGGAATAGGCTACTGTGGACTCAAAATATTTGCAAGAGCCAAGAAAGGTGGTTCCCAGGGTTTCTAGTGGCACCAGGGGCATCATAGGAAGTGACACCCTTCCAATAAAGGCCCAACCTGCAACCACAATGTCCATTCCTCTTAATTTCCACAGACAAGATGAGGCAATTGAATTAACAGCTAAAAATAACTATTAAGGTATCAATGATTCCTCCAACCAACTGAGAGGGGAGGCTGTACGGCAATTGTGTAGCTGAGAAGTGAAGGGAGAGTATACAGCAGAAATCTCGCCATAGGTAAATAGTGTATTTTCCAAACAATGTGTCATATATAGAGCAGCCCCATCGAAATAAAAAGGCAGGAATGCAACAACAAACAAACCTTCACAGTTGGAAATGGTGCAGTATTGTGTGGCCAAACTATGCCTCTTCACTGGAGGTAAAACAACTTGGCTAAAAACTGAATTTTGATTGAGAACTGTGCCCACAACATTGCCCTACAAACGTCTGTGACAAGGATTTGTCTGTTGAAGGCAACAATTGATTCCTCGCCTCTGGTGGAAAGTGTGTGAAGCCTTGTAACATCCGTGAAATCCTGGGAATAGGGGCTTTAGCTGCCTAGATGCCTGGTGAAAGCCCACCATTGGTTAAAAGGAGAAACTCAGTGTAGGAGGCTGGCCTGGTTTGTAGTGGGTACCTTGGGTGC
Source organism: Pleurodeles waltl (assembly GCF_031143425.1). Classification (NCBI taxonomy): domain Eukaryota; kingdom Metazoa; phylum Chordata; class Amphibia; order Caudata; family Salamandridae; genus Pleurodeles; species Pleurodeles waltl. The sequence continues at coordinate 1,180,183,634 of NC_090445.1, read as the reverse complement.
TTACACCATATACCAGTTATCCCTTATTAGTGAAATGTAGTAGTGTTCTAGCAGCTTAGGCTGATATAGGTAGGAGAGCAGCTTAGGCTGAACTAGGAGACATGCAAAGCTCCTGCAATACCACTTGCAGTTACACAGTACTTATACACAAGTAAAGACAATACTCAGTGTTTCCAAAAGAAAAAGGTAGTTTATTTGGGTGACACAAGGCCAAAAATATCTTAGAGGTAATAATCCTTCTAGAGGTATTATACACAATCTATACACTAGACACCAAAATAAGGTAAGTAATTAGACATAGGATAGTGCAAACAATGGGAAATGCTATAGAATGCAATGAGAGAAAATAGGTCTAGGGGCAACAAAAACCATATACTAAAAGTGGAATGTGAATCACGAATTCCCCCCTAGACAAGTGTAGTGTGTAGAGAATCACTGGGAGAGTAAGAAAACCACAAAGGTGAGTAAAAAAACCCACCCCAGAGCCCAGGAAAGTAGGAGTAAAGTACTGCAAGTTTCCTTAGGACACACTACAAATCGTGATTAGAGTTATTGTAAGAACCAAGCAAGACTGCAAACAACAACTGGTGGATTCCTGGACCTGAAGACCTGCAAAGAGAGGACACCAAATCCAGAAGTCGGAAGAAGTTCCAGGAAGGACAGGAGCCCCTGCCAACCTAGAAGAGGGTGCAAAAGAAGAGTCCCCGGTCGGACGAAGACTGCAGAAATGCACCAAAGGAAGATGGCTGCACGTTCCTGCGTGATGCAATGGATGTCCCACAAAGAGATGTTGGATGCAAGAGAGTTTTGGCGTTGGATTCGTCAAACAAGCCTTGGTTCAAGAAAAGTCACTTTTGCATCAAAGTGGCGCTGCCTGGACCCAGGAGGGACCTGGGTGCCTCAATTCGGACTGAGGAGGCAGAGGGGGCTCCCAACACTGGAGGCAAACCACAGATGACCAGGCAGCACCCACGGAGGTCCCAGGACACGGGGACGAAGAAGGTGCAAATTGCAGTTGGTGCAGCACTACAAAAGAAGATCCCACGCCGCCGGGGGAACAGCTCAGAGAGTTGAGCGTCGCAGGATAGAATGCTGGGGACTTGGGTCAGGCTGTGCATGAAGGATTCTAGCAAATAGTGCACAGAGGCCTCAGGAGGCGAAGATGATATGGTGCACAGGGGTACTGTCGCAAACCCCTCACCAGCCTGTAACACCTATTTCCAAAGGGAGAGGGTGTAACACCCTCCTACCAAAGGCAATGCTTTGCTCTGCCTTTGTGGGACTGAGCTACTCAGACCCCAGGAGGGTAGAACCCTGTCTGAGGTGGCAGCAACTGTAGCTGCACTGCAAGCCTCTGAGAGCTGGTTTGGCAGTACTGGGGTCAATGGTGGAGCCCCCAGAACGCATGAAATTGGCTCCCCAATACCAGATTTGGAACAGGGGGGACAATTCCATGATCTTTACATGTTACATGCCCATATTCGGGGTTACCATTGTGAAACTACGTATAGGTATTGACCTATACGTAGTGCACGCGGGTAATGGCATCCCCGCACTTACAAAGTCTGGGGAATTGGCCCTGAGCTGCGTGGGGGCACCTTTGCTAGTGCAAGGGTGCCCTCACACACAGTAACTTTGCACCTAGCCTTATAAGTCCCTAGTATGTGGTACCTAGGTACCGAGGGTACTGGGATTCCCAAAGATCCTTATGGGCTGCAGCATTTCTTTTGCCACCCATAAGGAGGTCAGACAAACCTTTCTTCAGGACTGCCACTGCAGTCTGAGTGAAACAGTGCACACACTATTATACAGTCATTTCCATTGCACTTCAGTAACTTATAAGTCACCATTATGTCTAACCTTCATTTACTAAAGGGTGGTGCAAAGTTACTGTGTGTGAGGGCACCCTTGCAATAGCAAAGGTGCCCCCACGTTGTTCAGGGCCAATTCCCCGGACTTCTTGAGTGCGGGGATACCATTACACGGGGCACTACATATGTCAACACATATATGTAGCTTCACAATGGTAACTCCGAATATGGCCATGTGAGGTGTCTAAGATCATGGAATTGTTCCCCCCCCCCCCCCTCCATTTCAAATCCGGTATTGGAGGGCCAATCCCATGCACCCTGGGGACTGCACCATTGACCCCCAATACTGCCAAACCAGCTCTCTGAGGTTTCCACTGCAGCCCCGGCTGCTGCCACCTCACAGACAAGTTTCTGCCCTCCTGGGGACTGAGCAGCTCAATCCCAGGAAGGCAGAACAATGCATTTGCTTTGGAAGGAGGGTGTTACACCCTCTCCCTTTAGAAATAGGTGTTACAGGCTTGGGAGGGGTAGCCTCCCAGAGCCTCTGGAAATGCTTTGAAGGGCACAGATGGTGCCCTCCTTGCATAAGGCAGTCTACCCCTAGTCCCTGCTCTGGCGCGAAACTGGACCACTCCCCTGTCCATCAACCACCCAGGGGTGGTGCCCAGAGCTCATCCAGAGTGTCCCTGGAGTTAGCCATCTTGGATTCCAAGGTGTGGGGACCCTCTGGAGACCTCTGAGTGGCCAGAGCCAGCAAGTGACGTCAGAGACCCCTCCTGATAGATGCATACCTGGGTAGGTAGTCAATCCCCCTCTCAGGGCTATTTAGGGGCACTCCTCTGGGTGTTTCCTCAGATTCAGCTTGCAAGACTCCTCCAGGAATCCTGCACCAGAAGAACCGAAGGAATCTCCCGTGAAGTGAGAGTCACTTCCCTGCTTCTGCATGCACCCTTCTGCGACAATGACCGGCACTCTGAAACTCCTAACCTGACGACAAGCGTGCTCCCTAGAACACAGGTGGTGGACCAAAGTGATCCAGACTGTCCAAAGGTCCAACTGTCCAAATTTGGTGGAGGTAAGAGCTTGCCTCCCCGTGCTGCGACTGTACCCCTGTGCACTGCGTCTTCTCCAGCTCCTTGGGCTTCTGTGCACTTCTTCCAGGAATCCTTCGCGCAAGAGGTAGCCCAGGTCCCCAGCACTCAATCCTGCGACGCACAGCTCCCTGAGTTGTTCTCAGGCAGCGTGGGAACTTCCTGTGTAGTGCTGCAACGACCAAACTTTGCATCTTCTTTGTCCCAGTGTTCTGTGACTTCCGTGGCTGCTGCCTGGTCTTCCGGGGGCTCTCTGAAGTGCTGAGAACCCCCTCTGTCTCCTCAGTCCTAGCTGAGGCCCCCAGGTCTCTCCTGGGTCCAGGCAGCTCCTTTTGACGCAAACTGCGTACTTGCTTGAACCAAGGCTTGTTGGCGGAATCCAGTGATGCAACCAGCCTGCATCCAACAACTCCACGTGGGACATCACCTGCACCAAGCAGGAACCAGCAGCCATCTTCTTTGGAGCTCTTCTGTACTTTTCTTCTTACCGGAGAATCCACTATAGCACCATCTTCTAGGTTGGCAGGGGCTCCTGTCCTTCCCGGACTCCTCTTTGACTTCTGGACTTTGTATCCTCTCTCCACAGGTCTTCAGGTCAAAGAATCCATTGTTTGTTGCTTGCAGTCTTGCCTGGTTCTTGCAAAATCTCTTATCACAACTTGTTTTGTGTCCTGAGGATACTTGCTGTACTTGACACTCCTGCTTTCCTGGGCTCTGGGGTGGGGTACTTTACTTATCTTTGGTGTTTTCTACGCTCCCAAGCGCTCCTCTACACACTACACTTGCCTAGGGGGGAATTTGTGATTTGCATTCCACTATTTTAGTATATGGTTTATGTTGCCCCTAGGCCCATTGCAATCTATTGTATTTTCTACTATTTGCAATATTCTATGACTGTTTACTTACCTGATATTGGTTACTAGTGTATACATTGTGTATAATACTTACCTCCAGAAAGAGTATTGCCTCTGAGATATGTTTGGCCTTTTGTCACTAAAGTACCTTTATTTTTGGTAACATTGAGTATTGTCTTTTATTGTGTATAAGTACTGTGTAACTATTGTGGTATTGCAGGAGCCTTGCATGTCTCCTATTTCAGCATAAGCTGCTCTGTAAAAGCTACCTCTATACAGCCTAAGCTGCTAGAACACTGCCTACATTTCACTAATAAGAGATAACTGGACCTGGTATAAGGTGCAAGAATCTTACGTACCCACTACAAACCAGGCCAGCTCCTACAGGAGCCTCATTCCATTTCTTTAGATTGGACAAGATACTATAAAGGGGAGGTTCACAGTTACTTCTACACAACTCATGCCAGTTCTGATACAGTTTACCCCCAAACATGTTGCTACTTTTGCATTTTATGGAGATGGTGGTCCTCATGACAAGAGGCTCAATAAATTGTAAGTTTTTAGTGTAGCTCCTGTAACCACACCTATCAGAGTAGTAAGATTTTATCCCACACTGTAAACACCTATGCTAAGTTAATAAAAACAAAGTTCTATAAGACTAAGCAGGAAACTCTTCGTCCCCACAAGCTGTATCATAAGACGCCAGCTTTAATTTAGTGTTAACACATTCTATACTTCAAATTCCTGATGGATAGAGTTGATCTTTCTTGGAAGCCAGTTTCAGCACTTTAGAGCTATTGCACACAAAATTGTAGGTAAATATTTTCTGTGTATGTTCAGTCTTCTCTCCTGGACATCAAATACCAGACCATTTCTACAATTGCATTAGAAATTATAGCATAGAAAAAAAGAGATGAAGTAAGCTCTGCAAAGGCCACAGGGAGTAAGAGGGCCAAACCCACAACTTCTTTTAAAATGTAAACTTGTATACTAGATTATCCTGCACCACTACTAGATGTAAACTTCAAAATGTTGAGATCATAAAGCAGATGGATGCAGCTACACAAACTGTAAAAATTGTGGTCACCAGTAGACATTCTAATTATGTAAGTTCAAAGTCAGAGATAAACTATTTGGCAGACAAACAAATCAATCTGTCATGGCCGAAAAAAAATAATCTGTAGCCTTGTAGATAAATGGGAGCAGAAAACAGGGTGCTTTGCTTGGGTGTGGGATGAAAACAGATGCACATAATTCAGTGGCTCGTGCCTTGTTTGCAAGTAGCCTCCTTCATAAACAATTTAAAACACAAGAATCATTCATTTTCCAGCCGATTTTTAGTTGGATTATGGCTAAACCCAACCATTGACTAAGGCGTGCTCAGCGCTCGCTGGAAATGGAAATATTGCAGGCAGCAAGGACTCTCCTTCACCCTTGAGTCACCAATCAGCTCCCCTAAACCCAGCCCAACCGGGTGGAGAGGGATTATTTTCTATAATGCCTCTATTCCTGGATATTACCATTAGATAAAAATAAATATGGCAGATAAAGACAGGCGTTGGGTTGTGTGTGACAAGGGCTGACATTTTATACCAGAAAGTACCTGAATTTGTGGGGTTTGTTTTCAGTTCACCAAAGAAGTCATCCACATCATCATCGAAAAGACCAGAACCTGTATGCAATTTAGGAGCTGTTTCAGATTTCGGTGTAAGAGGTTTAGTCTGGTCTTTTTCAGCACAAATAGATGATGGATTGAAAGCTTGTTCACCACCTGTAAAATAAATACAGTAGTATTCAAATCCCATTGTGCAGTTTATGAAAATGGTATAGCAGAAACAAATGACTTTATATAAATGGGTGATGGGAATACAGTTAATAAACTGAAAGGTAGTTACTAGCAATTTCATCTACAGTAAATAAAATAGATGTTTAAATTAAAGAGCAGAACTAGCAGTACACATATTCTTATTATCAACCACAACTGTAGTTCTCTGTTCTCCATGTGGATGGTATGAATTAAAATGAAACCTACTAACCAGCATTGAGAATTTTTTTTTTTCACTACCTATGAAAAATAATAAGAAAAGCTATCCCGCCTTTAGATCTTACTTGGATCCAGCTTTAAAAATAAACAAATACAGATAGGAACTGATGGGGATTTTAAACAGATCTTAGCAAAGATACTCAATTGCATTTACAATAAGGGGAAATGTGCTTCTCCCTGAAACTTTGCACGGTCCAGAACTGGGAACTGCGATCCCATCTTTTTTCTTTGGATCCACAGTGCACATGCACCAATGTGATTCTTCTCTTTTCGGATGTCATACTGTTAGAGAAAGCTACATCAACATAGTAACCTACAGCAGCACCAGGCTTGCCCTCTGTAAGATTCCCCATTAATTATTCACTTTTGTTTGGTTGTAAAATCTTGTAGAAATTAAGATTTCCTGTTCCAAAGGAGCCACAGGGTTACCTCTATAAACAAAACATTATCAAAGTATGGTCAGCCACCGGGTTACTGGACTCCCCCTGAAATTAACATTGTTGACAGACTTCTACAAACATATGCAATTTTTGGCGTTATGGCCGGCTGGAGCTGCCACCTCAGGAATTGGGGAACCTGCTCTGAGTCTTGGCGTTGGCTCAAAATCTCATGATTCTGGGCAAAATCACTTAAACTCCTCGTTTCTTTAAAAAAAAAAAAAAAAACAAAAAAAAAAAAGAATCTGATTTCCGGAATGCCACTGGAGTTATTGTAAAGCGCTCAAATGCCCATGGGCCAAGTTTGAAGAAAAAAGAAAAATCACCCTCTCTTTCATGCTATAGCGACTGGAAGAATAACCAATTTACCTCTTTCATTTCTAGTTCTTTCTTCCCATTTCCATTCTGTATCCTTATACTGCTTGCTCTCTGGTGTAACCCCATTCAGGGATACATCTCAGCTGCTTGTAGCTTAGCTTGGGTAATTTAAATCACGAAAAAAACATTGTTTCCACTCCTGTCAATACTCCAGTGCATACACATGTAAATACCAGAGCTTTACTCTCCTCAAAGCACGTATGGTTAAGTTATTAATGTTTCTGATAACCTGCTCCCACATTGTTCCTTATGTTTTATCATTCTAGAGAACTGAATTCCAGGCCTATACACATCAGTGTGGCTCAAGTCACATATCCCTTTTAACATGCATTCCCTTGCTCTCACCAAAAAAACTCACAGCTCTTTGGCTACATGTGCTATGGTTCTATTTCACTTCCACTCAAATCAACTATTGATTACAGAATGTTTCTTTGGATGGGTAAGTCAAGGTTTGTAGTATTCCTCTTTTAAGAATGGTGTTTTAAAATTTAATCTCTTTGTACCTACTAACTGAGTGTTCAATGACTGCTCACATAGCAAAAATATGTCATAGTTAAAGCTACCACACTACTGGTTAGCCTAGACCTCTGTAGAATTTGTCAATCAACTGCCAATTGTGTCTCTACTTACTACACTAGTTTCTAGATATTCTAAAGCTCTTTGACACGGCTCATTTAGCAAGTCTGCATGTTGCAAATGCAATACATTTTATTGGACCAGCAAAAGAAGCACACGTATAGCTTTTCAGACCCAACATACTACCCGTGCGCACTGTCTGCATGGTCTGAAAGCTCATATACTATAATCACCTTATTTTCTCGCTTAGCTCAATAAAATGTGCTACAAAATATAATATATACATGTATTATTTGCATTAGCATGACATCACCTAACTTAACCTCTTAAAAATACATATCCCAGATTCTGTACTGAGATGCGCCATTGCACACTCCTTAGATGTGGTGCTACCATTTTAAGCTTTTACTCTAGCTAATTCCATTTTGAGATTTGTCTTACTGATATTTAATGTAAAAAAATAATTATAATTCGAGAAAACTACATTTATTGTGCTTACCTGGAAATAGTGAAACACCACCTACAGGTATTTTCTTAGTAGGAATCAATGGTGGGGGTTCTAGAATTGCATGAAACATACTATTAACAAACATGTATATTTGTTCACATCATTAGTTACAAAATCCAATTACAACTACGTAAAATAACTAACATGTCTTGCTTTAAACAGCAATGAAAGAGTTTTCAGTCATGAAGTTCTGTGCAGTTTAAACTGTTATGACATTGTTTTAGCTAAGACTTTAACCAACAGATTTCCCAAAGGAAATAGAGTTATTGTGTTTCTAGTATACATATTGGCTTTCTGTTACCTAAGCTACCTGACCCTCAAAAGGACCTTGATATCTAGCATCTACCTGATGTTAAACCCCACCAAGACAGAATATCTGTTATTTCTATGATGAACTAGCAAAGAAGTAGTCCAACCTGGCTTCATGAAAAACCTCGATGGCTTGGCTTCACACTCCAACTTTCAGCCAATGCCAAGTCACTAGGATTCATCTTTAACACCAGCCTCACCCTCATGGGACATATTTATAAAAAAAAATGATCTGGTAACACGTCTCTTTACTAAAGAAAGTGAACATATTACTCTTAGAAGACGACTTTAGAAGTGATGGAAATGCCGTTGTAGTATTTGCATCTGAATGGTGGCAATGTTCTGTCTCGTGCCATGGTGGGTCAGCCTCCATACTTGCCACACTCTTTACGGCATCCTTCATGTCCCAACATGTCTATCCAGGACCTAAAGAGATATGACCACATCAATCACCCCATCCTGATGGAGCTCTGGTGGCTTTGAATACCCCCTGCACCTTTGCAAAGCCAATCCAACTAGCACCCACACCACTCCGGCAGGCAGGTTCACATCTCGGATGGCTTTCAGCACACCCACTCACTGACAGGACACTATGAGACTGGAGGCAAAGAAGTGCAAATGTTATTAGCAAAAATTAAGAGAGCTGCCCTTCTCCGTCTCATTATCCAGAATATGGAATAATATCCGCATATCCATCATGACCACCCCAACCCTGTTTCAATAAAGAAAAGATCTAAAGATAAACCTTATGTAACAACACTACTGAGGGTGGGATGTGGTAGGGTGGGGAGGGTGGGGGAGGGGAGGGGATATCAGGGGTTGGTGGGAGTGGATCAACAGTTAGTTGAAGAGCCAGGCCTTGAGGTTCTTCCTGAATTGCGGCAGTAATGATGATTACCTGATTTGCAGAGGCTGGGAGTTCCTGGGCTTCGCAAGGAGGCAGAAGGATCTATTTTCAGCTGAGGTCTTGCGGATCCGTAAATCCATGGGATGGTGGCTAGGGCCAGTTGGACGGAGCAGAGATGTCTGGTGGGAATGTAGAAGGACAGGCGTGGTTGAGGTATGCAGGTCTGGCATTGTGGAGGGCACTGTAGGCATGCATGAGGAGCTTGAAGGTAATTATTTTGTTGAAAGGCAGCCAAGTGAAGGTCTCTCAGCCGATGCGGCTGCGGGGGGGTGTTCAGGATGAGTCTGGCAGAGGCATTCTGGAAGTTCTACAGTTTCTTTATGAGTTTCAGGGTGGTGACGGTGTAGAGTGTATTGCAATAGTCTAGTCTGCTCCTGACAAGCGCTTCGGTGACCATTTTCCAAGACTTGGTGGGAATCCACTTGAAGATCTTACGAAGCAGGAGGATAAAACGTCATTGATTTGATTTGGCGGTTCATTGAGAGCAAGGAGTTCATGATAATGCAGAAGTTTTGTGCATCATCTGTTTGGGTGGGTGGGGTTCAGAGCACTGCCGGCCACAAGGAGTTGGCTCAGGCAGAGGGGTTGGAGCCCAGGATGAGGATTTCAGTCTTGTCAGAGCTAAGCTTGAGGCAGCTGGCTACTGCCTTCACCCCATTGTCGAAGTTGCTCTTGGTGGCTGTGGGTTTGTCTGCGAGTGAGAGAATCAGCATGGTGTAATTCGCGTAGGAGACAATGTTGAGTCCGTGGCTTTTGACGATGGCTGCAAGTGGGGCCATGTAGATGTTGAAGAGGGTGGGGCTCAGGGAGGATCAGTGAAGCACTCAACAGCTGATCTCTGTGGGTTCTGAGTTGAACGGTGGAAGTCTGATCCATTCTAGGGCTTTGTTGTGAATGCCAGCGGTGTTGAGTCTTGCACAGAGGGTGTGGTGTCCAAAGCGGCTGAGAGGTCCAAGAGGATGAGGGCAGTAGCTTTGCCTTAGGTGCAGATGTCGTCTGTAGCGGCGAGGAGAGTGGTCTCAGTGCTATGGTTGCTTCTGAAGCCGGACTAGGAGAGCGCCAGGATGTGGTTTGTTTTGATGAACTCCAAGAGTTTGCGATTGATAGCTTTCTTGGTGACTTTGGCTCTGAAGGGGAGCAGAGAAATGGGTCTGTAGTTCTTGAGGTCCATCTGGTCGGCAGAGGGTTTCTTCAGCAGGGGGTTGATCTCTGCGTGCTTCTAGTCTTCCTGGAAGGTGGGGGACTCGATGGAGTAGTTGATGGTACAGCAGAGTACTGGTAGGATGGTGGTGTCAGCACTGTTGAAGATGTGGTGAGGGCTGGGATCAGAGGTGGCCTCGTGGTGGATGCTTTTCATGATCCTGGGGGTGTTGTCAGAGGTGAGCGAGGTCCAGTTGGGCAAGGTCTGCTGGGGTATGGAGCTTATGGATGTGGTGGGTGCGGGTGGGGTGATTGGTTCTTGGGATGCAATCTCCTTGATCTTGTGGTGGAAGAAGGTGGCAAGGTTGTTGCAGAGGTTTTGAGAGGGGGGTGATGCCTGCTGTCTGTGTTGGGTTTGACACATTTTTTTACTATGGCGAGGAGTCCTTTGCAGGTGTGTGCGTTGGTGTTGATGAGTTCCTGTGTTCCTGTATGGGTGCTTTCTTTGTTTTTCTGATGAGGTGGTGGCATGCAGTGACGGCGGTTTTGACGGTTGCGTGGTCTGCCACAATCTAGCTGCTCCTCTATCTTTTCTCGAGCTGCCTACAGGTGCGCTTGGGAGTCCAGGGGAGAACCAGATGGCTTTCTTGGAGGGCTGCATGTCTGAGGGTTCCCTGAGGGGAGCCAGTGTGTTGGCGCAGTCAGATATCCAGCAGTGGAGGTTGCATGCTGAGGTGTTTGCATCCGTGGATGTCATTGGTGGGGTTTTGCTGAGGGAGGTGGTGAGCTGGTCTTCGGTGACCTTGTTCCAGCTTCTGCAAGGATTGCGGTGGGCGTGGGGGCGTACGGTGAGTTTTGTGAAGGAGAAGTGGGCGCAGTGGTGGTCGGT
>NC_090445.1:1178761985-1178917490 GCF_031143425.1 Pleurodeles waltl | reverse complement strand
AGACTGTTGTACCGCTTTTTCGCCCCTTGTGCGCTCCCCCTTGCCGCTTTCCCCTGCCGCTGCCTCCCTGCGGCCCGCCCCCCTCGCGCCCCCATTCGCCGCTCCCTCACGCCTCCCAGCTGCTCCTCCCTCCCCCCTCCCTTCTTAATGGCTGGCGCTGCGCGTCAAGGGTGAGCGAGCTCTGACCTGATTTCGCTCAAGAGCTCGCTCCCCCACATCCGCAGCACCACCTTGCTGTGTCCATGTCCCTGACCCCCGCCCACGCTGCTGATAGCGTGTTCGAGGCATGTCTAGTAGGCTTCTGGTAAGCGTCGCTGATCTCGTGTGCATTTTGCCGTTTTTACTGTATTTGGGACTGTATTCTGTGCCTTGCTTTATTCTGCCTTTTTGCCCCATTTGCGTCGCTAGACTCATGTGCATTGTGCCGTTTTCACTGTATTTGTCACTGTATTCTGTGCCTTGCTTTATTCTGACTTTTTGCTCCATCTGCGTCGCTAGACTCGTGTGCATTGTGCCGTTTTCGCCATATTTGTGACTGTATTCTGTGCCTTGCTTTTTTCTGCCTTTTGCTCCATTTTGCTTCCATTTGTGCCTTTTTAGACTATTGTAACTGCTTTTTCGCCCCTTGTGCGCTCCCCATTGCCGCTTTCCCCTGCCGCTGCTCCCCTGTGGCCCCGCCCCCCTCGCGACCCCATTCGCCGCTCCCTCCCACCTCCCAGCTGCTCCTCCCTCCCCCCTCCCTTCTTAATGGCTGGCGCTGCGCGTCGAGGGTGAGCAACCTCTGACCTGATTTTGGTCAAGAGCTTGCTCCCCGCGTCCGCAGCACCACCTTGCTGTGTCCGTGTCCCTGACCCCCGCCCACGCTGCTGCTAGCGTGTTCGAGGCACGTCTAGTGGGCTTCTGGTAAGCGTCGCTGATCTTGTGTGCCTTGTGCCGTTTTTACTGTATTTGTGACTGTATTCGGTGCCTTGCTTTATTCTGCCTTTTCGCCCCATTTGCGTCGCTAGACTCGTGTGCATTGTGCCGTTTTCACGGTATTTGTGACTGTATTCTGTGCCTTGCTTTATGCAGCCTTTTTGCCCCATTTGCGTCGCTAGACTCGTGTGCATTGTGCCGTTTTCGCCGTATTTGTGACTGTATTCTGTGCCTTGCTTTTTTTGTGCCTTTTGCTCCATTTTGCTTCCATTTGTGCCTTTTTAGACTGTTGTAACCGCTTTTTCGCCCCTTGTGCGCTCCCCCTTGACGCTTTCCCCTGCCGCTGCCTCCCTGCGGCCCCCGCCCCCCTCGCGCCCCCATTAGCTGCTCCCTCCCCGCCTCCCAGCTGCTCCTCCCCCCTCCCTTCTTAATGGCTGGCGCTGCGCATCGAGGGTGAGCGACCTCTGACATGATTTCGGTCAAGAGCTCGCTCCCCCACGTCTGCAGAACCACCTTGCTGTGTCCGTGTCCCTGACCCCCGCCCACGCTGCTGATAGCGTGTACGACCTCGTCTAGTGGGCTTCTGGTAAGCGTCGCTGATTTCGTGTGCATTGTGCCGTTTTACTGTATTTGTGACTGTATTCTGTGCCTTGCTTTATTCTGCCTCTTTGCCCATTTGCGTCGCTAGACTCATGTGCATTGTGCCGTTTTCACTGTATTTGTGACTGTATTCTGTGCCTTGCTTTATTCTGCCTTTTTGCCCCATTTGCGTCGCTAGACTCGTGTGCATTGTGCCGTTTTCACTGTATTTGTGACTGTATTCTGTGCCTTGCTTTATGCAGCCTTTTTGCCCCATTTGCGTCGCTAGACTCGTGTGCATTGTGCCGTTTTTGCTGTATTTGTGACTGTATTCTGTGCCTTGCTTTTTTTGTGCCTTTTGCTCCATTTGCATCGCTAGACTCGTGTGCATTGTGCCGTTTTCACTGTATTTGTGACTGTATTCTGTGCCTTGCTTTATGCAGCCTTTTTGCCCCATTTGCGTCGCTAGACTCGTGTGCATTGTGCCGTTTTCGCTGTATTTGTGACTGTATTCTGTGCCTTGCTTTATTCTGCCTTTTTGCCCCATTTGCGTCGCTAGACTCGTGTGCATTGTGCCGTTTTCACTGTATTTGTGACTGTATTCTGTGCCTTGCTTTATGCAGCCTTTTTGCCCCATTTGCGTCGCTAGACTCGTGTGCATTGTGCCGTTTTCGCTGTATTTGTGACTGTATTCTGTGCCTTGCTTTTTTTTGTGCCTTTTGCTCCATTTTGCTTCCATTTGTGCCTTTTTAGACTGTTGTAACCGCTTTTTCGCCCCTTGTGCGCTCCCCCTTGACGCTTTCCCCTGCCGCTGCCTCCCTGCGGCCCCCGCCCCCCTCGCGCCCCCATTAGCTGCTCCCTCCCCGCCTCCCAGCTGCTCCTCCCTCCCCCCTCCCTTCTTAATGGCTGGCGCTGCGCGTCGAGGGTGAGCGACCTCTGACCTGATTTCGGTCAAGAGCTCGCTCCCCCACGTCTGCAGAACCACCTTGCTGTGTCCGTGTCCCTGACCCCCGCCCACGCTGCTGCTAGCGTGTACGAGGCCAGTCTAGTGGGCTTCTGGTAAGCGTCGCTGATCTCGTGTGCATTGTGCCGTTTTTACTGTATTTGTGACTGTATTCTGTGCCTTGCTTTATTCTGCCTCTTTGCCCTATTTGCGTCGCTAGACTCATGTGCATTGTGCCGTTTTCACTGTATTTGTGACTTTATTCTGTGCCTTGCTTTATTCTGCATTTTTGCCCCATTTGCATCGCTAGACTTGTGTGCATTGTGCCGTTTTCGCCGAATTTGTGACTGTATTCTGTGCCTTCATTTTTGTGCCTTTTGCTCCATTTTGCTTCCATTTGTGCCTTTTTAGACTGTTGTAACCGCTTTTTCGCCCCTTGTGCGCTCCCCCTTGCCGCTTTCCCCTGCCGCTGCCTCCCTGCGGCCCGCCCCCCTCGCGCCCCCCATTCGCCGCTCCCTCTCGCCTCCCAGCTGCTCCTTCCCTCTTAATGGCTGGCGCTGTGTGTCAAGGGTGAGCGACCTCTGACCTGATTTCGGTCAAGAGCTCGCTTCCCCACGTCCGCAGCACCACCTTGCTGTGTCCGTGTCCCTGACCCCCACCCACGCTGCTGCTAGCGTGTTCAAGGCTCGTCTAGTGGGCTTCTGGTAAGCGTCGCTGATCTCGTGTGCATTGTGCCGTTTTTACTGTATTTGTGACTGTATTCTGTGCCTTGCTTTATTCTGCCTTTTTGCCCCATTTGCGTCGCTAGACACGTGTGCATTGTGCCGTTTTCACTTTATTTGTGACTGTATTCTGTGCCTTGCTTTATTCTGCCTTTTTGCCCCATTTGCGTCGCTAGACTCGTGTGCATTGTGCCGTTTTCGCCGCATTTGGGACTGCATTCTGTGCCTTGCTTTTTTGTGCCTTTTGCTCCATTTTGCTTCCAATTGTGCCTTTTTAAACTGTTGTAACCGCTTTTTTGCCCCTTGTGCGCTCCCCCTTGCCGCTTTCCCCTGCCGCTGCCTCCCTGCGGCCCACCCCCCTCGCGCCCCCATTCGCCGCTCCCTCCCGCCTCCCAGCTGCTCCTCCCTCCCCCCTCCCTTCTTAATGGCTGGCGCTGCGCGTCGAGGGTGAGCGACCTCTGATCTGATTTCGGTCAAGAGCTCGCTCCCCCACGTCCGCAGAACCACCTTGCTGTGTCCGTGTCCCTGACCCCCGCCCACGCTGCTGCTAGCGTGTACGAGGCCCGTCTAGTGGGCTTCTGGTAAGCGTCGCTGATCTCCTGTGCATTGTGCCATTTTTACTGTATTTGTGACTGTATTCTGTGCCTTGCTTTATTCTGCCTTTTTGCCCCATTTGCGTCGCTAGACTTGTGTGCATTGTGCCGTTTTCATTGTATTTGTGACAGTATTCTGTGCCTTGCTTTATTCTGCCTTTTTGCCCCATTTGCGTCGCTCGACTCGTGTGCATTGTGTCGTTTTCGCCGTATTTGTGACTGTATTCTGTGCCTTGCTTATTTGTGCCTTTTGCTCCATTTTGCTTCCATTTGTGCCTTTTTAGACTGTTGTAACCGCTTTTTCGCCCCTTGTGCGCTCCCCCTTGCCGCTTTCCCCTGCCGCTGCCTCCCTGCGGTCCCGCTCCCCTCGCGCCCCCATTCGCCGCTCCCTCCCGCCTCCCAGCTGCTCCTCCCTCCCCCCCTCCCTTCTTAATGGCTGGCGCTGCGCGTCGAGGGTGAGCGACCTCTGACCTGATTTTGGTCAAGAGCTCGCTCCCCCCCGTCCGCAGCACCATCTTGCTGTGTTTGTGTCCCTGACCCCCGCCCACGCTGCTGCTAGCGTGTTCGAGGCCCGTCTAGTGGCCTTCTGGTAAGCATCGCTGATCTCGTGTGCATTGTGCCGTTTTTACTGTATTTGTGACTGTATTCTGTGCCTTGCTTTATTCTGCCTTTTTGCCCCATTTGCGTCGCTAGGCTTGTGTGCATTGTGCCATTTTCACTGTATTTGTGACTGTATTCTGTGCCTTGCTTTATTCTGCCTTTTTGCCCCATTTGCGTCGCTAGACTCGTGTTCATTGTGCTGTTTTCGCCGTATTTGTGACTGTATTCTGTGCCTTGCTTTTTTGTGCCTATTGCTCCATTTGGCGTCCATTTGTGCCTTTTTAGACTGTTGTAACCGCTTTTTCGCCCCTTGTGCGCTCCCCCCTTGCCTCTTTCCCCTGCTGCTGCCTCCCTGCGGCCCTGCCCCCCTCGCGCCCCCATTCGCCGCTCCCTCCCGCATCCCAGCTGCTCCTCCCTCCCCCTCCCTTCTTAATGGCCTTGCTTTTTTGTGCCTTTTGCTCCATTTTGCTTCCATTTGTGCTTTTTTAGACTGTTGTAACTGCTTTTTCGCCCCTTGTGCGCTCCCCCTTGCCGCTTTCCCCTGCCGCTGCCTCCCTGCGGCCCACCCCCCTCGCACCCCCATTCGCCGCTCCCTCCCACCTCCCAGCTGCTCCTCCCTCCCCCTCCCTTCTTAATGGCTGGTGCTGCGCGTCGAGGGTGAGCGACCTCTGACCTGATTTCGGTCAAGAGCTTGCTCCCCCACATCCGCAGCACCACCTTGCTGTGTCCGTGTCACTGACCCCCCGCCCACGCTGCTGCTAGCGTGTTCGAGGCCCGTCTAGTGGGCTTCTGGTAAGCGCCGCTCATCTTGTGTGCATTGTGCCGTTTTTACTGTATT
The DNA here is from genome assembly GCF_031143425.1 of Pleurodeles waltl. Taxonomy (NCBI): domain Eukaryota; kingdom Metazoa; phylum Chordata; class Amphibia; order Caudata; family Salamandridae; genus Pleurodeles; species Pleurodeles waltl. Next base: position 1,178,912,300 of record NC_090445.1, on the reverse strand, counting down.
TGTGACTGTATTCTGTGCCTTGCTTTATTCTGCCTTTATTCCCCATTTGCGTCGCTAGACTCGTGTGCATTGTGCCATTTTCACTGTATTTGTGACTGTATTCTGTGCCTTGCTTTATTCTGCCTTTTTGCCCAATTTGTGTCGCTAGACTCGTGTGCATTTTGCCCTTTTCGCCGTATTTGTGACGGTATTCTTTGCCTTGCTTTTTTGTGCCTTTTGCTCCATTTTGCTTCCATTTGTGCTTTTTTAGACTGTTGTAACTGCTTTTTTGCCCCTTGTGCGCTCCCCTTGCCGCTTTCCCCTGCCGCTGCCTCCCTGCGGCCCCAGCCCCCCTCGTGCCCCCATTCGCCGCTCCCTCCCGCCTCCCAGCTGCTCCTCCCTCCCCCCTCCCTTCTTAATGGCTGGTGCTGCGCGTCGAGGGTGAGCGACCTCTGACCTGATTTCGGTCAAGAGCTCGCTCCCCCACGTCCGCAGCACCACCTTGCTGTGTCCGTGTCCCTGACCCCCACCCACGCTGCTGCTAGCGTGTTCGAGGCCCGTCTAGTGGGCTTCTGGTAAGCGTCGCTGATCTCGTGTGCATTGTGCCGTTTTTACTATATTTGTGACTGTATTTTGTGCCTTGTTTATTCTGCCTTTTTGCCCCATTTGCGTCGCTAGACTTGTGTGCATTGTGCTGTTTTCACTGTATTTGTGACAGTATTCTGTGCCTTGCTTTATTCTGCCTTTTTGCCCCATTTGCGTCGCTAGACTCGTGTGCATTGTGCCATTTTCGCCGTATTTGTGACTGTATTCTGTGCCTTGCTTTTTTGTGCCTTTTGCTCCATTTTGCTTCCATTTCTGCCTTTTTAGACTGTTGTAACCGCTTTTTCCCCCTTGTGCGCTCCCCCTTGCCGCTTTCCCCTGCGATGCCTCCCTGCGGCCCGCCCCCCTCGCGCCCCCATTCGCCGCTCCCTCCCCGCCTCCCAGGTGCTCCTCCCTTCTTAATGGCTGGCGCTGCGTCTCAAGGGTGAGCGACCTCTGACCTGATTTCGGTCAAGAGCTCGTTCCCCCTCGTCCGCAGCACCACCTTGCTGTGTCCGTGTCCCTGACCCCCGCCCACGCTGCTGCTAGCGTGTTCGAGGCCCGTCTAGTGGGCTTCTGGTAAGCGTCGCTGATCTCGTGTGCATTGTGCCGTTTTTACTGTATTTGTGACTGTATTCTGTGCCTTGCTTTATTCTGCCTTTTTGCCCCATTTGCGTCGCAAGACTCGTGTGCATTGTGCCGTTTTCACTGTATTTGTGACAGTATTCTGTGCCTTGCTTTATTCTGCCTTTTTGCCTCATTTGCGTCACTAGACTCATGTGCATTGTGCCGTTTTCGCCGTATTTGTGACTGTATTGTGTGCCTTGCATTTTTTTGCCTTTTGCTCCATTTTGCTTCCATTTCTGCCTTTTTAGACTGTTGTAACCGCTTTTTCCCCCTTGTGCGCTCCCCCTTGCCTCTTTTCCCTGCCGCTGCCTCCCTGCGGCCCCGCCCCCTTCGCACCCCCATTCGCCGCACCCTCCCACCTCCCAGTTGCTCCTCCCTCCCCCCTCCCTTCTTAATGGCTGGCGCTGCGCGTCGAGGGTGAGCGACCTCTGACCTGATTTCGGTCAAGAGCTCACTCCCCTACGTCCGCAGCACCACCTTGCTGTGTCCGTGTCCCTGACCCCCGCCCACGCTGCTGCTAGCGTGTTCGAGGCCCGTCTAGTGGGCTTCTGGTAAGCGTCGCTGATCTCGTGTGCATTGTGCCGTTTTTACTGTATTTGTGACTGTATTCTGTGCCTTGCTTTATTCTGCCTTTTTGCCCCATTTGCTTCGCTAGACTCATGTGCATTGTGCCGTTTTCACTGTATTTGTGACAGTATTCTGTGCCTTGCTTTATTCTGCCTTTTTGCCCCATTTGCGTCGCTAGACTCGTGTGCATTGTGCCGTTTTCGCTGTATTTGCGACTGTATTCTGTGCCTTGCTTTTTGGTGCCTTTTGCTCCATTTTGCTTCCATTTGTGCCTTTTTAGACTGTTGTAACCGCTTTTTTGCCCCTTGTGCGCTGCCCCTTGCCGCTTTCCCCTGCCGCTGCTCCCCTGTGGCCCCGCCCCCCTCGCGCCCCCCATTCGCCGCTCCCTCCCGCCTCCCAGCTGCTCCTCCCTCCCCCCTCCCTTCTTAATGGCTGGCGCTGCGCGTCGAGGGTGAGCGACCTCTGACCTGATTTCGGTCATGAGCTCGCTCCCCACATCCGCAGCACCACCTTGCTTTGTCCGTGTCCCTGACCCCAGCCCACGCTGCTGCTAGCGTGTTCGAGGCCCGTCTAGTGGGCATCTGGTGCGCGTCGCTGATCTCGTGTGCATTGTGCCGTTTTTACTGTATTTGTGACTGTATTCTGTGCCTTGCTTTATTCTGCCTTTTTGCCCCATTTGCGTCGCTAGACTCGTGTGCGTTGTGCCGTTTTCACTGTATTTGTGACTGTATTCTGTGCCTTGCTTTATGCTGCCTTTTTGCCCCATTTGCGTCGCTAGACTCGTGTGCATTGTGCCGTTTTCGCCGTATTTGTGACTGTATTCTGTGCCTTGCTTTTTTTGTGCCTTGTGCTCCATTTTGCTTCCATTTGGGCCTTTTTAGACTGTTGTACCGCTTTTTCGCCCCTTGTGCGCTCCCCCTTGCCGCTTTCCCCTGCCGCTGCCTCCCTGCGGCCCCCGTCCCCCTCGCGCCCCCATTCGCTGCTCCCTCCCGCCTCCCAGCTGCTCCTCCCTCCCCCTCCCTTCTTAATGGTTGGTGCTGCGCGTCGAGGGTGAGCGACCAATGACCTGATTTCGGTCAAGAGCTCGCTCCCCCATGTCCGCAGAACCACCTTACTGTGTCCGTGTCCCTGACCCCCGCCCACGCTGCTGCTAGCGTGTACGAGGCTCGTCTAGTGGGCTTCTGGTAAGCGTCGCTGATCTCGTGTGCATTGTGCCGTTTTTACTGTATTTGTGACTGTATTCTGTGCCTTGCTTTATTCTGCCTTTTTGCCCCATTTGCGTCGCTAGACTCGTGTGCATTGTGCCGTTTTCGACGTATTTGTGACTGTATTCTGTGCCTTGCTTTTTTGTGCCTTTTGCTCCATTTTGCTTCCATTTGTGCCTTTTTAGACTGTTGTAACCGCTTTTTCCCCCTTGTGCGCTCCCCCTTGCCGCTTTCCCCTGCCGCTGCCTCCCTGCGGCCCCGCCCCCCTCGCGCCCCCATTCGCCGCTCCCTCTCGCCTCCCAGTTGCTCCTCCCTTCTTAATGGCTGGCGCTGCGTCTCAAGGGTGAGCGACCTCTGACCTGATTTCGGTCAAGAGCTCGCTCCTCCACGTCTGCAGAACTACCTTGCTTTGTCCGTGTCCCTGACCCCCGCCCACGGTGCTGCTAGCGTGTAGAGGCCCGTCTAGTGGGCTTCTGGTAAGCGTCGCTGATCTCCTGTGCATTGTGCCATTTTTACTGTATTTGTGACTGTATTCTGTGCCTTGCTTTATTCTGCCTTTTTGCCCCATTTGCGTCGCTAGACTTGTGTGCATTGTGCCGTTTTCACTGTATTTGTGACTGTATTTTGTGCCTTGCTTTATTCTGCCTTTTTGCCCCATTTGCGTCGCCCGACTCATGTGCATTGTGCCGTTTTCGCCGTATTTGTGACTGTATTCTGTGCCTTGCTTTTTTGTGCCTTTTGCTCCATTTTGCTTCCATTTGTGCCTTTTTAGACTGTTGTAACCGCTTTTTCGCCCCTTGTGCGCTCCCCCTTGCCGCTTTCCCCTGCCGCTGCCTCCCTGCGGCCCGCTCCCCTCGCGCCCCCATTCGTCGCTCCCTCCCGCCTCCCAGCTGCTCCTCCCTCCCCCCTCCCTTCTTAATGGCTGGCGCTGCGCGTCGAGGGTGAGCGACCTCTGACCTGATTTTGGTCAAGAGCTCGCTCCCCCCCGTCCGCAGCACCATCTTGCTGTGTTTGTGTCCCTGACCCCCGCCCACGCTGCTGCTACCGTGTTCGAGGCCCGTCTAGTGGGCTTCTGGTAAGCATCGCTGATCTCGTGTGCATTGTGCCGTTTTTACTGTATTTGTGACTGTATTCTGTGCCTTGCTTTATTCTGCTTTTTTGCCCCATTTGCATCGCTAGGCTTGTGTGCATTGTGCCATTTTCACTGTATTTGTGACTGTATTCTGTGCCTTGCTTTATTCTGCCTTCTTGCCCCATTTGCGTCGCTAGACTCGTGTTCATTGTGCTGTTTTCGCAGTATTTGTGACTGTATTCTGTGCCTTGCTTTTTGTGCCTTTTGCTCCATTTTGCGTCCATTTGCGCCTTTTTAGACTATTGTAACCGCTTTTTCGCCCCTTGTGTGCTCCCCCTTGCCTCTTTCCCCTGCTGCTGCCTCCCTGCGGCCCCGCACCCCTCGCGCCCCCATTCGTCGCTCCCTCCCGCATCCCAGCTGCTCCTCCCTCCCCCTCCCTTCTTAATGGCCTTGCTTTTTTGTGTCTTTTGCTCCATTTTGCTTCCATTTGTGCTTTTTTAGACTGTTGTAACTGCTTTTTCGGCCCTTGTGCGCTCCCCCTTGCCGCTTTCCCCTGCCGCTGCCTCCCTGCGGCCCCGCCCCCCTCGCGCCCCCCATTCGCCGCTCCCTCCTGCCTCCCAGCTGCTCCTCCCTCCCCCCTCCCTTCTTAATGGCTGGTGCTGCGCGTCGAGGGTGAGCGACCTCTGACCTGATTTCGGTCAAGAGCTTGCTCCCCCACGTCCGCAGCACCACCTTGCCGTGTCCGTGTCCCTGACCGCTGCCCACGCTGCTGCTAGCGTGTTCGAGGCCCGTCTAGTGGGCTTCTGGTAAGCGTCGCTGATCTCGTGTGCATTGTGCCGTTTTTACTGTATTTGTGACTGTATTCTGTGCCTTGCTTTATTCTGCCTTTTTTCCCCATTTGCGTCGCTAGACTCGTGTGCATTGTGCCGTTTTCACTGTATTTGTGACTGTATTCTGTGCCTTGCTTTATTCTGCCTTTTTGCCCCATTTGTGTCGCTAGACTCGTGTGCATTTTGCCCTTTTCGCCGTATTTGTGACTGTATTCTTTGCCTTGCTTTTATGTGCCTTTTGCTCCATTTTGCTTCCATTTGTGCTTTTTTAGACTGTTGTAACTGCTTTTTCGCCCCTTGTGCGCTCCCCCTTGCCGCTTTCCCCTGCCGCTGCCTCCCTGCGGCCCGCCCCCCTCGCGCCCCCATTCGCCGCTCCCTCCCGCCTCCCAGCTGCTCCTCCTTCCCCCCTCCCTTCTTAATGGCTGGTGCTGCGCGTCGAGGGTGAGCGACCTCTGACCTGATTTCGGTCAAGAGCTCGCTCCCCCACGTCCGCAGCACCACCTTGCTGTGTCCGTGCCCTTGACCCCCACCCACGCTGCTGCTAGCGTGTTCGAGGCCCGTCTAGTGGGCTTCTGGTAAGCGTCGCTGATCTCGTGTGCATTGTGCCGTTTTTACTGTATTTGTGACTGTATTTTGTGCCTTGCTTTATTCTGCCTCTTTGCCCCATTTGCGTCGCTAGACTCGTGTGCATTGTGCTGTTTTCACTGTATTTGTGACAGTATTCTGTGCCTTGCTTTATTCTGCCTTTTTGCCCCATTTGCGTCGCTAGACTCGTGTGCATTGTGCCGTTTTCGCCGTATTTGTGACTGTATTCTGTGCCTTGCTTTTTTGTGCCTTTTGCTCCATTTTGCTTCCATTTCTGCCTTTTTAGACTGTTGTAACCGCTTTTTCCCCCTTGTGCGCTCCCCCTTGCCGCTTTCCCCTGCCGATGCCTCCCTGCGGCCCCGCCCCCCTCGCGCCCCCATTCGCCGCTCCCTCCCGCCTCCCAGTTGCTCCTCCCTTCTTAATGGCTGGCGCTGCGTGTCAAGGGTGAGCGACCTCTGACCTGATTTCGGTCAAGAGCTCGCTCCCCCACGTCCGCAGCACCACCTTGCTGTGTCCGTATCCCTGACCCCCACCCACGCTGCTGCTAGCGTGTTCGTGGCCCGTCTAGTGGGCTTCTGGTAAGCGTCGCTGATCTCGTGTGCATTGTGCCGTTTTTACTGTATTTGTGACTGTATTCTGTGCCTTGCTTTATTCTGCCTTTTTGCCCCATTTGCGTCGCAAGACTCGTGTGCATTGTGCCGTTTTCACTGTATTTGTGACAGTATTCTGTGCATTGCTTTATTCTGCCTTTTTGCCCCATTTGCGTCGCTAGACTCATGTGCATTGTGCCGTTTTCGCCGTATTTGTGACTATATTCTGTGCCTTGCTTTTTTGTGCCTTTTGCTCCATTTTGCTTCCATTTCTGCCTTTTTAGACTGTTGTAACTGCTTTTTCCCCCTAGTGCGCTCCCCTTTGCCGCTTTTCCCTGCCTCCCTGCGGCCCCGTCCCCTTCGCGCCCCCATTCGCCGCACCCTCCCACCTCCCAGTTGCTCCTCCCTCCCCCCTCCCTTCTTAATGGCTGGCGCTGCGCGTCGAGGGTGAGCGACCTCTGACCTGATTTCGGTCAAGAGCTCACTCCCCTACATCCGCAGCACCACCTTGCTGTGTCCGTGTCCCTGACCCCCTCCCACGCTGCTGCTAGCGTGTTCGAAGCCTGTCTAGTAGGCTTCTGGTAAGCATCGCTGATCTCGTGTGCATTTTGCCGTTTTTACTGTATTTGTGACTGTATTCTGGCCTTGCTTTATTCTGCCTTTTTGCCCCATTTGCGTCGCTAGACTCGTGTGCATTGTGCCGTTTTCGCCGTATTTGTGACTGTATTCTGTGCCTTGCTTTTTTGTGCCTTTTGCTCCATTTTGCTTCCATTTGTGCCTTTTTAGACTGTTGTAACCGCTTTTTTGCCCCTTGTGCGCTCCCCCTTGCCGCTTTCCCCTGCAGCTGCTCCCCTGTGGCCCCGCCCCCCTCGCGCCCCCATTCGCCTCTCCCTCCCGCCTCTCAGCTGCTCCTCCCTCCCCCCTCCCTTCTTAATGGCTGGCGCTGCGCGTCGAGGGTGAGCGACCTCTGACTGATTTCGGTCAAGAGCTCTCTCCCCACGTCCGCAGCACCACCTTGCTGTGTCCGTGTCCCTGACCCCAGCCCACGCTGCTGCTAGCGTGTTCGAGGCCCGTCTAGTGGGCATCTGGTAAGCGTCGCTGATGTCGTGTGCATTGTGCCGTTTTTACTGTATTTGTGACTGTATTCTGTGCCTTGCTTTATTCTGCCTTTTTGCCCCATTTGCGTCGCTAGACTCGTGTGCATTGTGCCGTTTTCACTGTATTTGTGACTGTATTCTGTGCCTTGCTTTATGCTGCCTTTTTGCCCCATTTGCGTCGCTAGACTCGTGTGCATTGTGCCGTTTTCGCCGTATTTGTGACTGTATTCTGTGCCTTGCTTCTTTTGTGCCTTTTGCTCCATTTTGCTTCCATTTGGGCCTTTTTAGACTGTTGTACCGCTTTTTCGCCCCTTGTGCGCTCCCCCTTGCCGCTTTCCCCTGCCGCTGCCTCCCTGCGGCCCCCGTCCCCCTCGCGCCCCCATTCGCTGCTCCCTCCCGCCTCCCAGCTGCTCCTCCCTCCCCCCTCCGTTCTTAATGGCTGGCGCTGCGCGTCGAGGGTGAGCGACCTCTGACCTGATTTCGGTCAAGAGCTCGCTCCCCCACGTCCGCAGAACCACCTTACTGTGTCCGTGTCCCTGACCCCCACCCACGCTGCTGCTAGCGTGTACGAGGCCCGTCTAGTGGGCTTCTGGTAAGCGTCGCTGATCTTGTGTGCATTGTGCCGTTTTTACTGTATTTGTGACTGTATTCTGTGCCTTGCTTTATTCTGCCTTCTTGCTCCATTTGCGACGCTAGACTCATGTGCATTGTGCCGTTTTCACTGTATTTTTGACTGTATTCTGTGCCTTGCTTTATTCTGCCTTTTTGCCCCATTTGCGTTGCTAGACTCGTGTGCATTGTGCCGTTTTCGCCGTATTTGTGACTGTATTCTGTGCCTTCATTTTTGTGCCTTTTGCTCCATTTTGCTTCCATTTGTGCCTTTTTAGACTGTTGTAACTGCTTTTTCGCCCCTTGTGCGCTCCCCCTTGCCGCTTTCCCCTGCCTCCCTGCGGCCCCGCCCCCCTCGCGTCCCCATTCGCCACTCCCTCTCACCTCCCAGCTGCTCCTCCCTTCTTAATGGCTGGCGCTGCGTGTCAAGGGTGAGCGACCTCTGACCTGATTTCGGTTAAGAGCTCGCTCCCCCACGTCCGCAGCACCACCTTGCTGTGTCCGTGTCCCTGACCCCCACCCACGCTGCTGCCAGCTAGTTCGAGGCTCGTCTAGTGGGTTTCTGGTAAGCGTTGCTGATCTCGTGTGCATTGTGCCGTTTTTACTGTATTTGTGACTGTATTCTGTGCCTTGCTTTATTCTGCCTTTTTGCCCCATTTGCGTCGCTAGACTCGTGTGCATTGTGCCGTTTTCACTGTATTTGTGACTGTATTCTGTGCCTTGCTTTATTCTGCCTTTTTGCCCCATTTGCGTCGCTAGACTCGTGTGCATTGTGCCGTTTTCGCCGTATTTGTAACTGTATTCTGTGCCTTGCTTTTTTGTGCCTTTTGCTCCATTTTGCTTCCATTTCTGCCTTTTTAGACTGTTGTAACCGCTTTTTCGCCCCTTGTGCGCTCCCCCTTGCCGCTTCCCCTGCCGCTGCTCCCCTGTGGCCCCGCCCCCCTCGCGCCCCCATTCGCCGCTCCCTCCCGCCTCCCAGCTGCTCCTCCCTCCCCCCTCCCTTCTTAATGGCTGGCGCTGCGTGTCGAGGGTGAGCGACCTCTGACCTGATTTCGGTCAAGAGCTCGCTCCCCACGTCCGCAGCACCACCTTGCTGTGTCCGTGTCCCTGACCCCCGCCCACGCTGCTGCTAGCGTTTTCGAGGCCCGTCTAGTGGGCTTCTGGTAAGCGTCGCTGATCTTGTGTGCATTGTGCCGTTTTTACTGTATTTGTGACTGTATTCTGTGCCTTGCTTTATTCTGCCTTTTTGCCCCATTTGCGTCGCTAGACTCGTGTTCATTGTGCCGCTTTCGCTGTATTTGTGACAATATTCTGTGCCTTTATTCTGCCTTTTTGCCCCATTTGCGTCGTTAGACTCGTGTTCATTGTGCCGTTTTCACTGTATTTGTGACTGTATTCTGTGCCTTGCTTTATGCTGCCTTTTTGCCCCATTTGTGTCGCTAGACTCGTGTGCATTGTGCCGTTTTCGCCGTATTTGTGACTGTATTCTGTGCCTTGCTTTTTTTGTGCCTTTTGCTCCATTTTGCTTCCATTTGTGCCTTTTTAGACTGTTGTAACCGCTTTTTCGCCCCTTGTGCGCTCCCCCTTGCCGCTGCCTCCCTGCGGCCCCCGCCCCCCTCGCGCCCTCATTCGCTGCTCCCTCCCGCCTCCCAGCTGCTCCTCCCTCAACCCTCCCTTCTTAATGGCTGGCGCTGCGCGTCGAAGGAGAGCGACCTCTGACCTGATTTCGGTCAAGAGGTCGCTCCCCCACGTCCGCACAACCACCTTGCTGTGTCCATGTCCCTGACCCCGCCCACGCTGCTGCTAGCGTGTACAAGGCCCGTCTAGTGGGCTTCTGGTAAGCGTCGCTGATCTCGTGTGCATTGTGCCGTTTTTACTGTATTTGTGACTGTATTCTGTGCCTTGCTTTATTCTGCCTTTTTGCCCCATTTGCGTCGCTAGACTCGTGTGCATTGTGCCGTTTTCGCCGTATTTGTGACTGTGTTCTGTGCCTTCATTTTTGTGCCTTTTGCTCCATTTTGCTTCCATTTGTGCCTTTTTAGACTGTTGTAACCGCTTTTTCGCCCCTTGTGTGCTCCCCCTTGCCGCTTTCCCCTGCCGCTGCCTCCCTGCGGCCCCGCCCCCCTCGCGCCCCCATTTGCCGCTCCCTCTCGCCTCCCAGCTGCTCCTCCCTTCTTAATGGCTGGCGCTGCGTGTCAAGGGTGAGCGACCTCTGACCTGATTTCGGTCAAGAGCTCGCTCCCCCACGTCCGCAGCACCAACTTGCTGTGTCCGTGTCCCTGACCCCCGCCCACGCTGCTGCTAGCGTGTTCGAGGCCTGTCTAGTGGGCTTCTGGTAAGCGTCGCTGATCTCGTGTGCATTGTGCCGTTTTTACTGTATTTGTGACTGTATTCTGTGCCTTGCTTTATTCTGCCTTTTTGCCCCATTTGCGTCGCTAGGCTCGTGTGCATTGTGCCATTTTCACTGTATTTGTGACTGTTTTCTGTGTCTTGCTTTATTCTGCCTTTTTAGACTGTTGTAACCGCTTTTTCGCCCCTTGTGCGCTCCCCCTTGCCGCTTTCCCCTGTGGCCCGCCCCCCCTCGCGCCCCCATTTGCCGCTCCCTCCCACCTCCCAGCTGCTCCTCCCTCCCCCCTCCCTTCTTAATGGCTGGCGCTGCGCGTCGAGGGTGAGCGACCTCTGACCTGATTTCGGTCAGGAGCTCGCTCCCCCACGTCCGCAGCACCACCTTGCTGTGTCCGTTTTCCTGACCCACGCTGCTGCTAGCGTGTTCGAGGCCCGTCTACTGGGCTTCTGGTAAGCGTCGCTGATCTCGTGTGCATTGTGCCATTTTTATTGTATTTGTGACTGTATTCTGTGCCTTGCTTTATTCTGCCTTTTTGCCCCATTTGCGTCGCTAGACTTGTGTGCATTGTGCCGTTTTCACTGTATTTGTGACTGTATTCTGTGCCTTGCTTTATTCGGCCTTTTTGCCCCATTTGCGTCGCTAGGCTCGTGTGCAGTTTGCCGTTTTCGCCGTATTTGTGACTGTATTCTTTGCCTTGCTTTTTTGTGCCTTTTGCTCCATTTTGCTTCCATTTGTGCTTTTTTAGACTGTTGTAACTGCTTTTTCGCCCCTTGTGCGCTCCCCCTTGCCGCTTTCCCCTGCCGCTGCCTCCCTGCGGCCCCGCCCCCCTCGTGCCCCCATTCGCCGCTCCCTCCCGCCTCCCAGCTGCTCCTCCCTCCCCCCTCCCCCCTCCCTTCTTAATGGCTGGTGCTGCGCGTCCGCTTGCAGCGGGCGCGCCGGAGGCGCGCCAGAGGCAAGCCCGTCTGTGCCCGTCCAAGGAAAGAAAAAAGCCGCCTGGTTCACTGACAAACACCTCACCTCCAAAGGCACCTGCCAGAAACTAATGAAGAAATGTCTCCTGGAACACACACCCAACAGCCTTGCAGCCCACCAGGAGGCCACCCACAAGCACCACCAGATAATCAGACTCGCCAAATGTTCCCACTTCACAGAACGCCTGAACAACAACGCACACGACAGCAAAGAACTCTTCTGCATCGTGAAAGAGCTCTCCAACCCCAGCCCCAACGTCAACTACATCCCACCATCCCAAGAACTCTGCGACGCCCTGTCCACCTTCTTCTATCAGAAGATCGCCGACATCCACGACAGCCTCAACACCACGCCTCCGTCAGACCCCACCCCCAACAACTCCACCTGCACCAACCGCCTAACCGCCTGGACCCACTTAGACAACGCTGAAACTTGCAAGATCATGAACTCCATCCACTCAGGATCCCCTTCTGACCCATGCCCCCACCACGTCTACAACAAAGCCGACTCTACCATCGCCCCCCAACTTTGAAAGGTCATCAACTTATCCTTCGAAACTGCGACTTTCCCGGAAAGCTGGAAGCACGCCGAAATCCAAGCCCTCCTCAAAAAACCCAAGGCAGACCCCAACGACCTCAAAAGCTTCCGTCCGATCTCCCTCCTCCCCTTCCCGGCAAAGGTCACCGAGAAGATCATCAACGCTCAGCTTACCCACCACCTCGAGGACAACTCCATCCAGTCCGGTTTCAGATGTAACCACAGAACCGAGACTGCTCTCCTCGCCGCCACAGATGACATCAGACAGCAAATGGATAACGGCGAAACATCAGCCCTCATCCTTCTGGACCTTTCCGCAGCCTTCAACACGGTTTGCCACCGCACCCTATTAACACGCCTCCACGAAGCCGGAATGCAAGAAAAGGCCCTCAACTGGATCTCCTTCTTTCTCTCCGGCAGAACCCAGAGAGTCCGACTCCCACCCTTCTGCTCCGAAGCCACCAACATCATCTGCGGCGTACCCCAAGGCCCCTCTCTAAGCCCGACGCTGTTCAACGTCTACATGGCCCCCCTCGCACAACTGGCTCGTCAGCACAACCTCAACATTCTCTCCTACGCCGACGACAACTAGCTCATCCTCTCCCTCACCAAAGACCCACACACCGCCAAAGCCAACCTTTACGAGGGAATGAAGTCCATCGCCGAGTGGATGAGAAATAGCCGCCTGAAGTTGAACTCCGACAAGACGGAGGTCCTCATCCTCGGACGTACCCCCTCGGCCTGGGACGACTCCTAGTGGCCCACCGCGCTGGGACCCCCTCCAACGCCAGCCAACCACGCACACAACCTGGTTTCGTCCTCGACTCGGCCCTCACCATGTCCAAGCAGGTCAACGCAGTTTCCTCCTCATGCTACAACACCCTCTGCATGCTCTGTAGAATCTACAAATGGATCCCGACGGAAACCAGAAGAACGGTGACCCAGGCCCTCGTCAGCAGTAGACTAGACTACGGCAACGCTCTCTACACAGGCATCCCAGCAAAAGACATCCGACGCCTCCAACGCATCCAAAACACCTCCGCCCGACTGGTCCTCGACGTACCACGCCAATGCCACATCTCCCACCACCTGAAAGACCTCCACTGGCTCCCCGTGGACAAGAGGATCACCTTCAAGCTCCTCACCCACGCTCACAAGGCACTCCACAACGCCGGACCAGCCTACCTGAACAACAGACTCAACTTCTACGTCCCCTCCCGCCAACTCCGCTCCGCCAACCTCGCCCTCACCATCGTTCCCCACTTCCAATGCAAGACCTCCGGCGGCAGATCCTTCTCCTACCTTGCCGCCAAGACCTGGAACACCCTCCCGACCCCCCTGCGGCAGACCCAGGAACTTCTCACCTTCAGGAGACTCCTCAAGACCTGGCTCTTCGACCAGTAGCAGCACCCCCCCCCTCAGCGCCTTGAAACCCTAACAGGTACGTAGTGCGCTCTATAAATATTGTGATTGATTGATTGAGGCAACACAAACCATATACTCCAAAAGTGGAATGCGAATCACGATTGGACCCCAGACCTATGTGAGGTTGTAGAGGGTCGCTGGGACTGTAAGAAACCAGTCAGGGTGTCCAAGATACCCCACCCCAAGACCCTGAAAGTAGCAGTAAAGTGCACCTACTACCCCAAAAGAGCACAATAGTCATGATAGGGGGATTCTGCAAGAACAACAAACACCAGCAGTGCACTGACAACGGATTTCCAGACCCAAGGACGTGCAAGGCAAGGGGACAAAGTCCAATAGTCGCGACAGTGTCCAGAGGGGGCAGGAGCCCAGGAAACCCCAGATGAAGGTGCAAGGAAGCTGCCTCCAGTTGGAAGAAGCTTAGAGTTCTGCAAGCAAGAAGAGGACTAGGGACTTCTTCTTTGGAAGACCGAAGTCCCACGTTACAATAAAGGTTGCAGAGGTGTTCCCACGCAGAAATACTGCAAGCAAGCCTTGGTAGCTGCAAGGGTTGTGGTAGAGGTTTTTGGTTGCTGCTGAGGGCCAGGAAGGATCAGGATGTCGCCTTTTGGAAGAGGAGACAGAGGGGGCGCTCAGCAACTCAGAGAGCCCTCACAGAAGCAGGCAGCACCCGCAGAAGTACCCTAACAGGCACTTAGAAGAAAAGTGAACCAGAGTCCATGTTTAGTTACAAAAGAGGGTCCCAGGATGTCGGAGGCCAACTCAGAGAGTTGTGCACTGTAGGACGGAGTGCTGGGGACCCAGGTTAGGCTGTGCACAAAGGAAATCCTGGAAGAGTGCATAGGAGCCGGAGCAGCTGCAAATCACGTGGAACACTGCTTTGCAGTCTAGCGTGGGGAGGCAAGGACTTACCTCCACCAAACTTGGACTTAAGAGTCACTGGACTGTGGGAGTCACTGGGACAGAGTTGCTGTGTTCCAGGGACCACGCTCGTCAGGATGAGAGGGGACCCAGAGGACCAGTTATGCAGTCTTTTGGTGCCTGCGTTAGCAGGGGGGAGATTCCGTCGACCCACGGGAGATTTCTTCGGAGCTTCTGCTACAGGGTGAAGGCAGGCTACCCCCAGAGCATGCACCACCTGGAAACAGTCGAGAAAGCTGGTAGGATTAGGTGCTACAATGTTGCAGGTAGTCATCTTGCTACTTTGTTGCGGTTTTGCAGGCGTCCTGGAGCAGTCAGCAGTCAATCCTTGGTAGAAGGTGAAGAGGGAGATGCAGAGGAAGTCTGGTGAGCTCTTGCATTCGTTATCTGGAGAATTCCCCAAAGCAGACACCCTAAATAGCCAGAAAAAGAGGTTTGGCTACCAAGAAAGGAGGATTGGCTACCAAGAGAGGTAAGAGCCTATCAGAAGGAGCCTCTGACGTCACCTGCTGGCACTTACCACTCAGAGGAGTCCAGTGTGCCCCCAACAGCTCTGTTTCCAAGATGGCAGAGGTCTGGGACACACTGGAGGAGCTCTGGGCACTTCCCCTGGGAGGTACTGGTCAGGGAAGTGGTCACTCCCCTTTCCTTTGTCCACTTTCGCACCACATCCCTGGGGGGATGGGGGATCCCTGAACCGGTGTAGACTGGCTTATGCAGAGATCGGCACCATCTGTGCCCATGAAAGCATTTCCAGAGGCTGGGGGAGGCTACTCCTCCCCAGCCCTTCACACCTATTTCCAAAGGGAGAGGGTGTGACACCCTCTCTCAGAGGAAATCCTTTGCTCTGCCTTCCTGGGCCAGGGCTGCCTGGACCCCGGGAGGGCAGAAACATGTCTGAGGGGTTGGCAGCTGCAGCAGCTGCAGTGGAGACCCCGGAAAGGCAGTTTGGCAGTACCCAGGTTCTGTGCTAGAGCCCCGGGGGATCATGGAATTGTCCTCCAGTGTGCCCCAGACCTCTGCCATCTTTGAAACAGAGGTGTTGCTGGCACACTGGACTGCTCTGAGTGACCAGAGCCAGCAGGTGACGTCAGAGACTCCTTCTGATAGGCTCTTACCTCTCTTAGTAGCCAATCCTCCTTCCTAGGTAGCCAAACCTCCTTTTCTGGCTATTTAGGGTTTCTGCTTTGGGGAATTCTTCAGATACCGAATGCAAGAGCTCACCAGAGTTTCTCTGCATCTCCCTCTTCACCTTCTGCCAAAGGATCGACCGCTGACTGCTCAGGACGCCTGCAAAACTGCAACAAAGTAGCAAAGACGACTGCTAGCAACCTTGTATCACTCATCCTGATGGCTTTCTCGACTGTTTTCTGGTGGTGCATGCTCTGGGGGTAGCCTGCCTCCTTTCTGCACCAGGAGCTCTGAAGAAATCTCCTGTGGGTCGACGGAATCTTCCCCCTGCAACCGCAGGCAACAAAAGACTGCATCACCGGTCCTCTGGGTCCCGTCTCAGCACGACGAACGTGGTTCCTGGAACTCAGCAACTCTGTCCAAGTGACTCCCACAGTCCAGTGACTCTTCAGTCCAAGTTTGGTGGAGGTAAGTCCTTGCCTCCACACGCTAGACTGCATTGCTGGGTACCACGTGATTTGCAGCTGCTACGGCTCCTGTGCACTCTTCCAGGATTTCCTTCGTGCACAGCCAAGCCTGTGTCCCGACACTCTAACCTGCAGTGCACAACCTTCTGAGTTGTCCTCCGGCATCATAGGACCCCCTTTTGTGACTTCGCGTGGACTACGTGTCACTCCTCTTCTAAGTGCCTGTTCCGGTACTTCTGCGGGTGCTGCCTGCTTCTGTGAGGGCTCCCTGACTTGCTGGGCGCCCCCTCTGTCTCCTCATCCAAGTGGCGACATCCTATTCCCTACTGGCCCACAGCAGCATCCAAAAACCCTTACCGCGACCCTTGCAGCTAGCAAGGCTTGTTTGCGGTCTTTCTGTGTGGGAACACCTCTGCAAGCTTCTACACGACGTGGGACATCCATCCTCCAAAGGAGAAGTTCCTAGTCTTCTTCATTCTTGCAAAACACCAAGCTTCTTCCATCCGGTGGCAGCTTCCTTGCACCCTCAGCTGGCATTTCCTGGGCTCCTGCCCACTCTCAACTTGGTCCCCTTGTCTTACAGGTACTCAGGTCCGGAAATCCACTGTTGTTGCATTGCTGGTGTTGGTTTTCCTTGCAGAATCCCCCTATCACGACTTCTGTGTTCTCTGGGGGTTGTAGGTGCACTTCACACCTACATTACAGTGTCTTGGGGTGGGCTATTTTTCTAACCTTCACTGTTTTCTTACAGTCCCAGCGACCCTCTACAAGCTCACATAGGTTTGGAGTCCATTCGTGGTTCGCATTCCACTTTTGGAGTATATGGTTATTGTTGCCCCTACACCTATGTGCTCCTATTGCTATCTATTGTAACTTTACACTGCTTGCATTACTTCCTTTTGCTATTACTGCATAATTTTGGTATTGTGTACATATATCTTGTGTATATTTCTCATCCTCATACTAAGGGTACTCACTGAGATACTTTTGGCATATTGTCATAAAAATAAAGTACCTTTATTTTTAGTATATCTGTGTATTGTGTTTTCTTATGATATTGTGCATATGACACCAGTGGTATAGTAGGAGCTTTAAATGTCTCCTAGTTCAGCCTAAGCTGCTTCGACATAGCTACCTTCTATCAGCCTTAGCTGCTAGAAACACCTCTTCTACACTAATAAGGGATAACTGGACCTGGCACAAGGTGTAAGTACGTCTGGTACCCACTACAAGCCAGGCGAGCCTCCTACATTGGTTGTACTTACCACTTTGTCATTTTGTACTTTTCATAAGAGAATAATATACAAAACAAGTTCAGTGTTTGTACACCTAACCAAAAAGTTATACTTTTCTTCTCTTACAATTTCTGCTAAGTGCTGAAAAGTACTTCTAAAACTTCGAAAAACTTTTAAAAAGTTTGAAAAAGGTTTTTTTTCTGTTCTTTAAAAAGTCCTGTAACTTTTTTCTCTCTTCTCACTGTCTCTAAACCTTCTTCTATCATGTCTGATGTAGGAACCTGTCTTAAAATGGTCAATACAACTTATGACAATTTAAACTTTAAGAGCCTAAGGAGTCTCTGCATTGATGGAGGTTTAGTGATAGGAAAGAACCCTTCAAGAGAATTTCTATTTAACCTGCTCATTGAGAATGATAAAGCCCTAGCAGGCACTACCACTGAGAAGTTAGTAGATAGGTCCCATTCTGACTCAGGGGAAACCCTTGAAGTAGAAGGTTCTATTCCAAATCTGCCCCTTAGCAGACCTCATAGCAATGCTGGTAGTAATGGAAGCTCCCATCACAGTAGGGATGTTTTTGTTCCTGGAGGCCAGGTTCTTAGAGTCCAAACTGTTAGGGAGAGATCTCCCTCTGTTGTTTCCAATTTGTCCTCAGTGTCCAAGCATTCCCAACCCACCAACCCTGAAGACAACATGTTAGAAAGGGAACTCAAAAAGGTGAGAGTGGAAGAGACCAGACTGAAGCTTAAACAGCAACAGCTGGCTCTAGACAGGGAATCCCTAGACCTGGAGAAGGAGAGACAGAGATTGGGGTTTGGACCCCATGGTGGCAGCAGCAGTATTCCTGATAGTAATCCTGTTAGAGAGCATGATTCCAGGAATCTGCACAAGATAGTCCCCCCTTACAAGGAGGGGGATGACATTAACAAGTGGTTTGCTGCACTTGAGAGGGTCTGTATGGTACAGGGGGTCCCTCAAAGGCAGTGGGCTGCTATATTGTGGCTATCTTTCAATGGAAAGGGTAGGGATATGCTCTTTACTGTTAGAGAAAGTGATGCTAACAATTATGCAGTTTTGAAGGATGCACTCATGGATGGATTTGGCTTAACCACTGAACAATACAGGATTAAGTTCAGAGACACCAGAAAAGAGTCCTCACAAGACTGGATAGACTTTGTTGACTGTTCAGTGAAGGCCTTGGACGGGTGGTTACATGGCAGTAAAGTTTCTGACTATGAAAGCCTGTATAATCTTATTCTGAGAGAGCATATTCTGAATAACTGTGTGTCTGACTTGTTACACCAATATCTAGTGGACTCAGGTCTGACCTCTCCCCAAGAATTGGGAAAGAAGGCAGACAAATGGGTCAGAACAAGAGTGAACAGAAAAGTTCATACAGGGGGTGACAAGGATGGCAAGAAGAAGGATGGTAAGTCTTCTGACAAGGGTGGGGATAAATCTAAAAATGAGTCTTCATCAGGCCCACAAAAATCCTCTGGTGGGGGTGGTGGGTCCAAATCCTATACAAATCAACCTAAAAAGCCTAGGTGTTATTTGTGTAAAGTCAAAGGCCATTGGACAACTGATGCCAGTTGTCCAAAGAAAAACACCAAACCTCCCACTACCACAACCCCTGCTACAAATTCTAGTCCCCCTAGTAATAGCAGTGGTGGTGGGAGCAAACCTACAAATAGCCAAACCAAGGGAGTAGCTGGGCTCAATATTGGTAATGTAGTTGGGGTTGGTCTTGTTAGGGATACCACAGAGGCTGTGTTAGTCTCTGAAGGTGCCATTGATTTGGCCACCTTGGTTGCTTGTCCCCTTAATATAGATAAGTACAAGCAACTTCCCCTAATCAATGGTGTTGAGGTTCAGGCCTACAGGGACACAGGTGCCAGTGTTACCATGGTGATAGAGAAACTGGTACACCCTGAAAAACACCTAGTTGGTCACCAGTACCAAGTGACAGACGTTCATAACAACACTCTTAGCCACCCCATGGCTGTTGTGAATCTCAACTGGGGAGTGGGGGGATTTACTGGTCCAAAGAAAGTTGTGGTTGCCTCAGATTTACCTGTAGACTGTCTACTAGGGAAACATTTAGAGACATCAGCTTGGGCAGAAGTGGAGTTGGAGGCTCATGCAGCAATGCTGGGCATTCCTGGGCATATTTTTGCTTTAACAAGGGCTCAGGTCAAAAAGCAAAAAGGACAGGGTGACTTGAATCCTGGAACAATGCACCAAGTGCTCCCTAAAGCTAGGAAAGCTAGGGGTAGAAAGGGTAAATCCCTACCCACTATTCCTCCCTCTACAGATGATTCTCCTTCTAAGGAAGAAGAATTTCCTCCCTGTGCAGAACCTTCACCAGATGAGCTGGCAGCAGACACTGCTGAGTTTTTGGGTGGAGGGGGGCCTGCCAGGGAAGAGCTGAGTGTGGCACAGCAATCCTCTCCCACATTAGACGGTCTCAGACAGCAAGCTGTCAAGCAGCAAAATGGGGATTTCAGTGACTCACATAGAGTTTACTGGGAGGACAACCTCTTGTACACAGAGGCAAGGGACCCAAAACCTGGAGCAGCCAGGAGATTGGTCATTCCCCTGCAGTACAGAGAGTTCCTCCTAACTCTGGCACATGACATTCCCTTGGCTGGGCATTTGGGCCAGATTAAAACATGGGAAAGGCTTGTCCCCCTGTTTCACTGGACTAGGATGTCACAGGACACAAAAGATTTTTGTAAGTCTTGCGTGACCTGCCAAGCCAGTGGGAAGACTGGTGGCACTCCAAAGTCTCCCCTTATTCCACTACCTGTGGTTGGGGTTCCCTTTGAAAGGGTAGGGGTTGACATAGTTAGCCCCTTGACCCTCCTACTGATTCAGGCAATAGGTTTATCTTGGTGGTTGTGGACCATGCCACCAGATATCCTGAAGCAATTCCTCTAAGGACCACTACAGCACCTGCAGTGGCAAAAGCCCACCTGGAAATCTTTTCCAGGGTGGGTTTTCCAAAAGAGGTTGTATCAGACAGGGGTAGCAACTTTATGTCTGCATACTTAAAAGCTATGTGGAAGGAATGTGGGGTAACATACAAATTCACCACACCTTATCATCCACAGACAAATGGACTGGTAGAGAGGTTTTATAAAACTCTCAAAGGAATGATAATGGGACTCTCTCAAAAACTCAGGAGGAGATGGGATGTCCTGTTACCTTGCCTCCTTTTTACAGGAAGGTACCCCAGAAAGGAGTGGGCTTCAGCCCCTTTGAACTCCTATTTGGGCACCCTGTAAGAGGTCCACTAACACTTGTGTTACAGCTTGTGTTTAAAGTTTGGGAACAACCTTTAAAAGCTCCTAAGCAAGATATAGTGGACTATGTACTTGGCCTAAGATCCAGAATGGCGGAGTACATGAAAAAGACCAGTAAAAACCTTTAGGCCAGCCAAGAGCTCCAAAAGCAATGGCATGACCAGAAGACTGTTCTAATTCAGTACCACCCAGGACAGAAGGTGTGGGTATTGGAGCGGGTGGCCCCCAAAGCACTCAAGGACAAACGGAGTGGACCCCATCTCATTGTTGAAAAGAAGGGCGAGGTCACCTAATTGGTTGACCTAGGCACTGCCAGGAGTCCCCTTAGGGTGATTCATGTCAATCGCCTTAAAACCCTACTATCACAGGGTTGATCTCACCCTGCTCATGGCAACAGATGAGGGACAGGAAGAAGAGAGTGACGCTCTCCCTGATCTCTTCTCCTCCACAGAAGAGGATGTTCTAGTGGAAGGAGTAGTTTTGGCAGACTGTCTTACTGCAGAGCAGAAAGACAACTGCATAACTCTCCTAGGACAATTTTCTGAACTCTTTTCAACTGTGCCAGGCACCACATCTTGGTGTGAACACACAGTTGATAATGGAGACAGCTTGCCTGTCAAAAGTAAAACCTACAGGCAGCCTGACCATGTCAGGGACTGCATAAAGCAAGAAGTTCAGAAAATGCTTGATCTAGGAGTGGTTGAACATTCTGAAAGCCCATGGGCCTCTCCTGTGGTGCTTGTACCAAAGACTCACTCAAAAGATGGAAAAAGGGAGATGAGGTTTTGTGTAGATTACAGAGGTCTCAACCAGGTAACAAAAACTGACGCTCACCCTATACCCAGGGCAGATGAGCTCATAGATACACAGGCATCTGCCAAGTATCTAAGCACCTTTGATTTGAATGCAGGGTATTGGCAGATCAAATTGGCTGAGGATGCTAAAGCAAAAGCTGCATTTTCTACTATAGGAGGGCACTACCAATTCACAGTAATGCCCTTTGGTTTGAAATATGCACCTGCCATTTTTCAGAGGTTGGTGGCTTTTAGTGCAGCATATCTAGACAATATAGCTGTCTTTAGCTCTACCTGGGGTGATCACCTGGTCCACCTGTGGAAAGTTTTGGAGGCCCTGCAAAAGGCAGGCCTCACTATCAAGGCTTCAAAGTGCCAGATAGGGCAGGGGAAAGTGGTTTATCTGGGACACCGGGTATGTGGAGAACAGATTGCACCACTTCAGGGGAAAATCCAGACAATCATAGATTGGGTTCCCCCTACAACACAGACCCAGGTAAGAGCCTTCCTAGGCCTCACTGGGTATTACAGGAGATTCATTCAAAACTATGGCTCCATTGCAGCCCCACTTAATGATCTCACTAGCAATAAGATGCCTAAAAAGGTACTGTGGACAGCTAGCTGTCAGAAAGCTTTTGAGGAGCTCAAACAGGCCATGTGCACTGCACCTGTCCTAAAAAGCCCATGTTACTCCAAGAAATTCATTGTTCAAACTGATGCATCTGAATTAGGGAAAGGGGCATGTAGCGGGTTCTTTATCCCGAGTCGAAAGGATATTGGAAGAAGGCGACAGACTCAGGGTTTTTAAGGGTTAGTGCTTTTATTTCTATCTGCTCGGAGGGGACACTAGCTAGTGTCACAAAACTTTGGTGTTGTCAGAGTCCAGAAACTAATATGAATCCCTTTTCTTTCAGGGCCGAGAGTTCCGGGAATGGCGTGGTCCGGTGTGGAGAGAGACCTTGTTCCCCCGACGCTCAGTGGGACCGGATTCCCCAAAATAAAGAAGAAAGAAAAATAAGGCACAGGTAAGTGGGGAATATACTTTATATCCTGTTTCCTTTACGGTTAGTAGGAAGTGAGGGAAGAGGTAGTGGGGGGGGGGTAGGTGAAGCTATGTCTCTTAATTCCTTATAGTGCCCTCTTGGTGACCCCTTTTCTCTTAGCTTTTCTTGCTGTTTCTGGGTTAGGTCGTGGTTGTAGTTATAGGCAGGGTCCAGGGTCCCATTTATACTACCTCCCCCTCTTTGCAGGACCTTAACTCCCTCTCCTTGCCGTCCTTCTGCCCAGTCAGCCACCCGTAGCCCCAATTCCACCCTTGGTACGCTCGTACCTGGTTGGGCCACGCCCCTCCAGGGACGCGGCCGGCTTGTAGACAGTCTCCCGACTTGTCTTCTGCAGGGGCGGGAGGCGCCCTGGGTGTTCCGTTCTTCGCGCGTCCTTCTCCTCTCGCGGCGGGGTTTTCCGCCGGACTCAGTGGGTTGCTGCGTTCGGAGGTGCTCCTCGTGGTGTCGGCGTCTCTCTCTTTCCTTCGTTCCGTTCGTTGTCCGTCTTCCTGCTTTCGTATTTCTTCCTGACGGATGACGTTAGACGTCATCACGTCAGGAGTTCCTGGGATGCCCCCGGGGTATCCGTCGGCGGCCGTCTTCTCTGACCAAGCCTCGGCGTCTGGAGGCGCCCGGCTACAGGGCAGTCTTATCACAACTTAATTCTGAGGGCCAGGATCAACCTGATGCTTTTATCAGCAGGAGGTTGACCCCTAGAGAAAAGTGTTGGTCTGCCATTGAGAGGGAGGCCTTTGCTGTGGTCTGGGCACTGAAGAAGTTGAGGCCATACCTGTTTGGCACTCACTTCATTGTTCAGACTGACCACAAACCTCTACTTTGGCTAAAATAAATGAAAGGTGAAAATCCTAAATTGTTGAGATGGTCCATATCTCTACAGGGAATGGACTATACAGTGGTACATAGACCTGGGAGTACCCACTCCAATGCAGATGGACTCTCCAGATATTTCCACTTACACAATGAAGACTCATCAGGTCATGGCTAGTCTTATTGTCCTTCGTTTGGGGGGATTGTGTAGGAAAGTACCATCTTGCCTGGCATGTTACCCCCATATTTCACTGTTTATATGTTGTTTTAGTCTATGTGTCACTGGGACCCTGCCAGGCAGGGCCCCAGTGCTCATAAGTGTGTGCCCTGTATGTGTTCCCTGTGTGATGACTAACTATCTCACTGAGGCTCTGCTAACCAGAACCTCAGTGGTTATGCTCTCTCTGCTTTCCAAATTGAAACTAACAGGCTAGTGACCAATTTCACCAATTCACATTGGCATAATGGAACACCCATATAATTCCCTAGTATATGGTACTGAGGTACCCAGGGTATTGGGGTTCCAGGAGATCCCTATGAGCAGCAGCATTTATTTTGCCACCCATAGGGAGCTCTGAGAATTCTTACACAGGCCTGCCAGTGCAGCCTGAGTGAAATAACGTCCACGTTATTTCACAGCAATTTACCACTGCACTTAAGTAACTTATAAGTCACCTATTGTAGGAAAGTACCATCTTGCCTGGCATGTTACCCCCATTTTTCACTGTATATATGTTGTTTTAGTTGTATGTATCACTGGGACCCTGCCAGCCAGGGCCCCAGTGCTCATAAGTGTGCCTGACTGTGTTACCTGTGTTATGACTAACTGTCTCACTGAGGCTCTGCTATCCAGAACCTCAGTGGTTATGCTCTCTCATTTCTTTCCAAATTGTCACTAACAGGCTAGTGACCAATTTTACCAATTCACATTGGCATACTGGAACACCCTTATAATTCCCTAGTATATGGTACTGAGGTACCCAGGGTATTGGGGTTCCAGGAGATCCCTATGAGCAGCAGCATTTATTTTGCCACCCATAGGGAGCTCTGAGAATTCTTACACAGGCCTGCCAGTGCAGCCTGAGTGAAATAACGTCCACGTTATTTCACAGCAATTTACCACTGCACTTAAGTAACTTATAAGTCACCTATTGTAGGAAAGTACCATCTTGCCTGGCATGTTACCCCCATTTTTCACTGTATATATGTTGTTTTAGTTGTATGTGTCACTGGGACCCTGCCAGCCAGGGCCCCAGTGCTCATAAGTGTGCCTGACTGTGTTACCTGTGTTATGACTAACTGTCTCACTGAGGCTCTGCTATCCAGAACCTCAGTGGTTATGCTCTCTCATTTCTTTCCAAATTGTCACTTACAGGCTAGTGACCAATTTTACCAATTCACATTGGCATACTGGAACACCCTTATAATTCCCTAGTATATGGTACTGAGGTACCCAGGGTATTGGGGTTCCAGGAGATCCCTATGGGCTGCAGCATTTCTTTTGCCACCCATAGGGAGCTCTGACAATTCTTACACAGGCCTGCTACTGCAGCCTGAGTGAAATAACGTCCACGTTATTTCACAGCCATTTACCACTGCACTTAAGTAACTTATAAGTCACCTATATGTCTAACCTTTACCTGGTAAAGGTTAGGTGCAAAGTTACTTAGTGTGTGGGCACCCTGGCACTAGCCAAGGTGCCCCCACATTGTTCAGGGCAAATTCCCTGGACTTTGTGAGTGCGGGGACACCATTACACGCGTGCACTACACATAGGTCACTACCTATGTGTAGCTTCACAATGGTAACTCCGAATATGGCCATGTAACATGTCTAAGATCATGGAATTGCCCCCTCTATGCCATCCTGGCATTGTTGGCACAATCCCATGATCCCACGGGTCTGTAGCACAGACCCTGGTACTGCCAAACTGCCTTTTCAGGGGTTTCACTGCAGCTGCTGCCAACCCCTCAGACAGGTTTCTGCCCTCCTGGGGTCCAGCCAGGCCTGGCCCAGGATAGCAGAACAAAGGACTTCCTCAGAGAGAGGGTGTTACACCCTCTCCCTTTGGAAAATGGTGTGAAGGCAGGGGTGGAGTAGCCTCCCCCAGCCTCTGGAAATGCTTTCATGGGCACAGATGGTGCCCATTTCTGCATAAGCCAGTCTACACCGGTTCAGGGACCCCTCAGCCCTGCTCTGGCGCGAAACTGGACAAAGGAAAGGGGAGTGACCACTCCCCTGACATGCACCTCCCTTGGGAGGTGCCCAGAGCTCCTCCAGTGTGCTCCAGACCTCTGCCATCTTGGAAACAGAGGTGCTGCTGGCACACTGGACTGCTCTGAGTGGCCAGGGCCAGCAGGTGACGTCAGAGACTCCTTCTGATAGGCTCCTTCAGGTGCTGCTAGCCTATCCTCTCTCCTAAGTAGCCAAACCCTCTTTTCTGGCTATTTAGGGTCTCTGCTTTGGGGATTTCCTTAGATAACGAATGCAAGAGATCATCAGAGTTCCTCTGCATCTCTCTCTTCACCTTCTGCCAAGGAATCGACTGCTGACCGCGCTGGAAGCCTGCAAAACTGCAACAAAGTAGCAAAGACGACCTCTGCAACTCTGTAACGCTGATCCTGCCGCCTTCTCGACTGTTTTCCTGGTGGTGCATGCTGTGGGGGTAGTCTGCCTCCTCTCTGCACTAGAAGCTCCAAAGAAATCTCCCGTGGGTCGACGGAATCGTCCCCCTGCAACCGCAGGCACCAAAGAACTGCATCACCGGTCCCCTGGGTCTCCTCTCAGCACGACGAGCGAGGTCCCTTGAATCCAGCAACTGTGTCCAAGTGACTCCCACAGTCCAGTGACTCTTCTGTCCAAGTTTGGTGGAGGTAAGTCCTTGCCTCCCCACGCCAGACTGCATTGCTGGGAACCGTGACTTTTGCAGCTACTCCGGCCTCTGTGCACTTCCGGCGGAAATCCTTTGTGCACAGCCAAGCCTGGGTCCACGGCACTCTAACCTGCATTGCACGACTTTCTAAGTTGTCCTCCGGCGGCGTGGGACTCCTTTGTACAACTTCGGGTGAGCACCATTTCAATCTTCTTTGTAGTGCCTGTTCCGGCACTTCTGCGGGTGCTGCCTGCTTGTGAGAGGTCTCATTGTCTTGCTCGACGCCCTCTCTGTCCCCAGACGCAATTGGCGACATCCTGGTCCTTCCTGGGCCACAGCAGCATCCAAAAACCCTAACCACTCGATTTGCAGCTAGCAAGTATTGTTGGTGGTCTTTCGGCAGGAAAACACTTCTGCACAACTCTCCACGTTGTGGTGGTTCCATCCTCCAAAGGGGAAGTCTCTAGCCCTTGTTGTTCCTGCAGAATCCTCAGCTTCTACTGTCCAATAGCAGCATCTTTGCACCCACAGCTGGCATTTCCTGGGCATCTGCCCATCTCCGACTTGCTTGTGACTTTTGGACTTGGTCCCCTTGTTCCACAGGTACCCTCGACTGGAAATCCATTGTTGTTGCATTGCTGGTTTGTGTCTTTCCTGCAGAATTCCCCTATCACGACTTCTATGTCCTTTGGGGAACTTTAGTGCACTTTGCACTCACTTTTCAGGGTCTTGGGGTGGGCTATTTTTCTAACCCTTACTATTTTCTAATAGTCCCAGCGACCCTCTACAAGGTCACATAGGTTTGGGGTCCATTCGTGGTTCGCATTCCACTTTTGGAGTATATTGTTTGTGTTGCCCCTATCCCTATGTGTCCCCATTGCATCCTATTGTAATTATACATTGTTTGCACTGTTTTCTAAAACTATACTGAATATTTTTGGTATTGTGTACATATATCTTGTGTATATTTGCTATCCTCATACTGAGGGTACACTCTGAGATACTTTGGCATATTGTCATAAAAATAAAGTACCTTTATTTTTAGTATATCTGTGTATTGTGTTTTCTTATGATATTGTGCAAGTGACACTAGTGGTACTGTAGGAGCTTCACTCGTCTCCTAGTTCAGCCTAAGCTGCTCTGCTAAGCCTCCATTATATATCAGCCTAAGCTGCTAGACACCCTATACACTAATAAGGGATACCTGGGCCTGGTGCAAGGTGTAAGTACCCCTTGGTACTCACTACAAGCCAGTCCAGCCTCCTACATTGGTTGTGCAGCGGTGGGATAAGTACTTTGCAACTACTTACCACTTTTGTCACTGTACTTTTCATAAGAGAAAAATATACAAAACAAGTTCAGTGTATGTACACCTAACCAAAAGGTTTTGCATTTCCTCTTTTCACTCTTTTCTAAGTGCTGAAAAG
Organism: Pleurodeles waltl; assembly: GCF_031143425.1. Taxonomy (NCBI): domain Eukaryota; kingdom Metazoa; phylum Chordata; class Amphibia; order Caudata; family Salamandridae; genus Pleurodeles; species Pleurodeles waltl. The sequence goes on along the minus strand of NC_090445.1, from coordinate 1,178,885,253 downwards.
TACCTCTAAACTTTCTAAAAGTTCTTAAAAAAATTTAAAAGTTTTTTTCTGTCTTTCTAAAAGTTCTGAAAAACTTTTGCTCTCTTTTTCTATCACTTAACTCTTTCTAAAAAATGTCTGGCACAGGCCAAACTGTTGTTCTGTCCAAACTTGCATATGATCACCTTAGCCGGAAAGGAGCAAGGAATCTCTGCATAGAGAGAGGTTTGAGTGTAGGGAAGAATCCCCCCAGAGAACTGTTGGTTAACATGCTTATAGAACAGGATAAGGCCAAAGGGGCCCACTCTGTTGAAAAAGTAGCTAATGGTTCACAATCTGATCCAGGGACTCCCGTAGAAAAAGATTCAGGAAAGAAACTTCCTAGCATGCCCATTACTAGACAGCCTAGCATAGTTGGGACTGATGTAGAGTTACACCATACTGATAGTGTTGTCTCACATCATAGCAAGAGTATTCCTTCTCACCACAGTAGAAGTGATGTTTCTGTTAACCAAGCTGTTAGGATGCCTTCGGTAAGGGATGGGTCTCCTTCTGTTAATTCTCACCACACCTCTGTTTCAAGGCATGTCCCTCCCACCCACCCTGATGACAGATTGTTAGAAAGGGAGCTCAATAGATTGAGAGTGGAACAAACCAGACTGAAGCTCAAGAAGCAACAGCTGGATTTGGATAGACAGTGCTTAGAAGTGGAGAGAGAAAGACAGAAATTGGGTTTAGAAACCCATGGTGGCAGCAGCAGTATTCCCCATAGTCATCCTGCAAAAGAGCATGATTCCAGGAATCTGCTCAAGATAGTTCCCCCTTATAAGGAGGGGGATGACATTAACAAGTGGTTTGCAGCACTTGAGAGGGCTTGTGTTGTACAGGATGTCCCTCAAAGGCAGTGGGCTGCTATCCTATGGCTATCATTTAGTGGAAAGGGTAGGGATAGGCTCCTTACTGTGAAAGAAAGTGATGCCAATAATTTTACAGTTCTTAAGAATGCACTCCTGGATGGTTATGGCTTCACCACTGAACAGTACAGGATGAGGTTCAGAGAGACCAAAAAGGAGTCTTCACAAGACTGGGTTGATTTTGTTAACCATTCAGTGAAGGCCTTGGAGGGGTGGTTACATGGCAGTAAAGTTACTGATTATGAAAGCCTGTATAACTTGATCCTGAGAGAGCATATTCTTAATAATTGTGTGTCTGATTTGTTGCACCAGTACTTGGTGGACTCTGATCTGACATCTCCCCAAGAATTGGGAAAGAAGGCAGACAAATGGGTCAGAACAACGGTGAACAGAAAAGTTCATACAGGGGGTGACAAAGATGGCAATAAGAAGAAGGATGGTAAGTCTTCTGACAAGGGTGGGGACATATCTAAAAATGAGTCTTCATCAGGCCCACAAAAACACTCTGGTGGGGGTGGTGGGCCCAAATCCTCTTCTAATCAAAACAAAGAAAAGAAACCATGGTGCTATTTATGTAAAATAAAAGGCCATTGGACAACAGATCCCAGTTGTCCAAAGAAAAGCACCAAGCCTCCTACCACTACAACCCCTACAGCTACACCTAGTGTCCCTACTAATAGCAGTGGTGGTGGGAGCAAACCTACTAATAGCCAATCTAAGGGAGTAGCTGGGCTCACCTTTGGTAACTTAGTTGGGTTTGGTCTGATTAGGGAGACCACAGAGGCTGTGTTAGTCTCTGAGGGGGCTATTGATTTAGCCACCTTGGTTGCTTGTCCCCTTAACATGGATAAGTACAAGCAACTACCCCTAATAAATGGTGTTGAGGTTCAGGCCTACAGGGACACAGGTGCCAGTGTCACAATGGTGATAGAGAAACTGGTCCACCCTGAACAACACCTACTTGGTCACCAGTACCAAGTAACCGATGCTCACAACAACACCCTTAGCCACCCCATGGCTGTTGTAAATCTCAACTGGGGGGGGGGGTTACTGGCACAAAGAAAGTTGTGGTTGCCTCAGATTTACCTGTAGACTGTCTATTAGGGAATGATTTAGAGACATCAGCTTGGGCAGAAGTGGAGTTGGAGGCTCATGCAGCAATGCTGGGCATTCCAGGGCATATTTTTGCTTTAACCAGGGCTCAGGCCAAAAAGCAAAAAGGACAGGGTGACTTGGATCCTGGAACAATGGACCAAGTGCTCCCTAAAGCTAGGGCTAGTAGAAGTAAAGCACTACCTACTATCCCTCCCTCTACAGTCGATTCTTGTTCTGAGGAAGAAGAATTTCCACCCTGTGCAGAACCTACACCAGAGGAGCTGGAAGCAGACACTGCTGAGCTTTTGGGTGAAGGGGGGCCTTCCAGGGAGGAGCTGAGTGTGGCACAGCAGACCTGTCCCACACTAGAGGGGCTAAGGCAGCAAGCTGTCAAACAAGCAAATGGGGATGTCAGTGACTCTCACAGAGTTTACTGGGAGGACAACCTCTTGTACACTGAAACAAGGGATCCAAAACCTGGAGCTGCCAGGAGATTGGTGATTCCTCAGGAGTACAGAAAGTTCCTCCTAACTCTTGCTCACGACATTCCCCTTGCTGGACATTTGGGGCAAATGAAAACTTGGGACAGGCTTGTTCCCTTGATTCATTGGCCTAGAATGTCTGAGGACACAAAAGATTTTTGTAAGTCCTGTGAAACCTGCCAAGCCAGTGGCAAGACAGGTGGCACCCCAAAGGCACCCCTATTCCACTGCCTGTGGTTGGGGTTCCCTTTGAAAGGGTAGGGGTTGACATAGTTGGCCCCCTTGACCCTCCTACTGCTTCAGGCAATAGGTTTATCTTGGTGGTAGTGGACCATGCCACCAGATATCCTGAAGCAATTCCTCTAAGGACCACTACAGCTCCTGCAGTGGCAAAGGCCCTCCTGGGAATCTTTTCCAGGGTGGGCTTCCCAAAAGAGGTGGTATCAGACAGGGGAAGCAATTTCATGTCTGCTTACTTAAAGGCCATGTGGAAGGAGTGTGGGGTGACATACAAGTTCACCACACCCTATCATCCACAAACAAATGGACTGGTGGAGAGATTTAACAAAACTCTCAAAGGCATGATTATGGGACTCTCTGAAAAACTCCGCAGGAGATGGGATATCCTTCTACCATGCCTCCTTTTTGCTTACAGGGAGGTACCCCAGAAAGGAGTGGGCTTCAGCCCCTTTGAACTTCTTTTTGGTCACCCTGTGAGAGGTCCTCTAACACTTGTAAAGGAGGGTTGGGAACAACCTTTAAAAGCTCCTAAGCAAGACATAGTGGACTATGTACTTGGCCTCAGATGAAGGATGGCTGAGTACATGAAAAAAGCCAGTAAAAACCTTCAGGCCAGCCAAGAGCTCCAAAAGCAATGGCATGACCAGAAGGCTGTTTTGGTTCAGTACCAACCAGGGCAGAAAGTGTGGGTCTTGGAGCCTGTGGCCCCAAGAGCACTCCAAGATAAATGGAGTGGACCCCACACAATTGTTGAAAAAAAGGGTGAAGTCACCTACTTAGTTGATTTAGGCACTGCCAGGAGTCCCCTTAGGGTGCTCTATGTCAACCGCCTGAAACCCTACTATGACAGGGCTGATCTCACCCTGCTCATGGCAACTGATGAGGGACAGGAAGAAGACAGTGATCCTCTACCTGATCTCTTCTCTTCCACAGAACAAGATTCTCTAGTGGAAGGTGTTGTACTGGCAGATTGTCTTACTGTTGAGCAGAAGGACCACTGCATAAATCTCCTGGGTCAGTTTTCTGAACTCTTCTCTATTGTGCCAGGTACCACTTCTTGGTGTGAGCACACTATAGATACTGGAGACAGCTTGCCTGTCAAAAGTAAGATCTATAGTCAGCCTGACCATGTAAGAGACTGCATAAAGCAAGAGGTGCAGAAAATATTAGAACTGGGAGTGGTTGAGCACTCTGAAAGTCCATGGGCTTCTCCTGTGGTACTTGTACCAAAACCTCATTCCAAAGATGGAAAGAAGGAAATGCGGTTTTGTGTAGACTACAGAGGTCTCAACCAGGTAAACAAAACTGACGCTCACCCTATACCCAGGGCAGATGAGCTCATAGATACACTGGCATCTGCCAAGTATCTAAGCACTTTTGATTTGACTGCAGGGTATTGGCAGATCAAAGTATCAAAAGATGCTAAAGCTAAAACTGCATTTTCAACCATTGGAGGACATTACCAATTCACAGTAATGCCTTTTGGATTGAAAAATGCACCTGCCACTTTTCAGAGGTTGGTGAACACAGTCCTGCAAGGGATGGAAGCTTTCAGTGCAGCATATTTGGACGATATAACTGTCTTTAGCTCCAGCTGGGATGATCACCTGGTCCACCTATGGAAAGTTTTGGAGGCCCTGCAAAAGGCAGGCCTCACTATCAAGGCTTCAAAGTGCCAGATAGGGCAGGGAAAGGTGGTTTATCTGGGACACTGGTTGGTGGGGAACAGATTGCACCACTTCAGGGGAAAATCCAAACAATTATTGATTGGGTTCCCCCTACTACTCAGACTCAGGTGAGAGCCTTTTTAGGCCTCACTGGGTACTACAGGAGGTTCATCAAGAACTATGGCTCCATTGCAGCCCCTCTTAATGACCTCACATCCAAGAAAATGCCTAAGAAGGTATTATGGACAGCAAACTGTCAGAAAGCTTTTGAGGAGCTGAAGCAGGCCACGTCCTCTGCACCTGTCCTGAAAAGCCCTTGTTACTCTGAAAAATTCTATGTCCAAACTGATGCATCTGAATTAGGAGTAGGGGCAGTCCTATCACAACTTAATTCTGAGGGCCAGGATCAACCTGTTGCTTTTATTAGTAGGAGGTTGACCCCTAGAGAAAAGCGTTGGTCTGCCATTGAGAGGGAGGCCTTTGCTGTGGTCTGGGCACTGAAGAAGTTGAGGCCATACCTGTTTGGCACTCACTTCATTGTTCAGACAGACCACAAACCTCTACTTTGGCTAAATCAAATGAAAGGTGAAAATCCTAAATTGTTGAGGTGGTCCATATCCCTACAGGGAATGGACTATACAGTGGAACATAGACCTGGGAGTACCCACTCCAATGCAGACGGACTCTTCAGATATTTCCACTTAGACAATGAAGACCCATCAGGTAATGACTAGTCTTATTGTCCTTCGTTTGGGGGGGTTGTGTAGGAAAGTACCATCTTGCCTGGCATGTTACCCCCATTTTTCACTGTATATATGTTGTTTTAGTTGTATGTGTCACTGGGACCCTGCCAGCCAGGGCCCCAGTGCTCATAAGTGTGCCTGACTGTGTTACCTGTGTTATGACTAACTGTCTCACTGAGGCTCTGCTATCCAGAACCTCAGTGGTTATGCTCTCTCATTTCTTTCCAAATTGTCACTAACAGGCTAGTGACCAATTTTACCAATTCACATTGTGTAGGAGGCTGGACTGGCTTGTAGTGAGTACCAAGGGGGTACTTGCACTTTGCACCAGGCCCAGTTATTCCTTATTAGTGTATAGGGTGTCTAGCAGCTTAGGCTGATAGATAATGGTAGCTTAGCAGAGCAGCTTAGGCTGAACTAGGAGACGTGTGAAGCTACTACAGTACCACTTAGTGTCATATGCACAATATCATAAGAAAACACAATACACAGTTATACTAAAAATAAAGGTACTTTATTTTTATGACAATATGCCAAAGTATCTTAGAGTGTACCCTCAGTGAGAGGATAGGAAATATACACAAGATATATATACACAATAGCAAAAATATGCAGTATAGTCTTAGAAAACAGTGCAAACAATGTATAGTTACAATAGGATGCAATGGGGAAACATAGGGATAGGGGCAACACAAACCATATACTCCAAAAGTGGAATGTGAACCACGAATGGACCCCAAACCTATGTGACCTTGTAGAGGGTCGCTGGGACTATTAGAAAATAGTGAGAGTTAGAAAAATAACCCTCCCCAAGACCCTGAAAAGTGAGTGCAAAGTGCACTAAAGTTCCCCTAAGGACAAAAGAGTAGTGTTAGAGGAATAATGCAGGAAAGACACAAACCAGCAATGCAACAACTGTGGATTTCCAATCTAGGGTACCTGTGGAACAAGGGGACCAAGTCCAAAAGTCACAAGCAAGTCGGAGATGGGCAGATGCCCAGGAAATGCCAGCTGCGGGTGCAAAGAAGCTTCGACTGGACAGAAGAAGCTGAGGTTTCTGCAGGAACGAAAAGGGCTAGAGACTTCCCCTTTGGTGGACGGATCCCTCTTGCCTAGGAGAGTCGTGCAGAAGTGTTTTCCCGCCGGAAGGATGCCAACAAGCCTTGCTACACGTAAATCGTGCGTTTGGCGTTTTTGGACGCTGCTGGGGCCCAGGAGGGACCAGGAGGTCGCAAATTGGACTTGCAGAGAGAGGGGACGTCGAGCAAGACAAAGAGCCCTCACTGAAGCAGGTAGCACCCGGAGAAGTGCCAGAAACAGGCACTTTGAGGATGCATGAAACAGTGCTCACCAAAGTTGCACAAAGGAGTCCCACGTCGCCGGAGACCAACTTAGAAAGTCGTGCAATGCAGGTTAGAGTGCCGTGGACCCAGGCTTGGCTGTGCATGAAGGATTTCCGCCGGAAGTGCACAGGGGCCGGAGTAGCTGCAAAGTCGCGGTTCCCAGCAATGCAGCCCAGCGAGGTGAGGCAAGGACTTACCTCCACCAAACTTGGGCTGAAGAGTCACTGGACTGTGCGGGTCACTTGGACAGAGTCGCTGGATTCGAGGGACCTCGCTCGTCATGCTGAGAGGAGACCCAAGGGACCGGTGATGCAGCTTTTTGGTGCCTGCAGTTGCAGGGGGAAGATTCCGTCGACCCACGGGAGATTTCTTCGGAGCTTCTGGTGCAGAGAGGAGGCAGGCTACCCCCACAGCATGCACAAGCAGGAAAACAGTCGAGAAGGCGGCAGGATCAGCGTTACAGAGTTGCAGTAGTCGTCTTTGCTACTATGTTGCAGGTTTGCAGGCTTCCAGCGCGGTCAGCGGTCGTTTCCTTATCAGAAGGTGAAGAGAGAGATGCAGAGGAACTCGGCTGAGCTCATGCATTCGTTATCTAAAGTTTCCCCAGAGACAGAGACCCTAAATAGCCAGAAAAGAGGGTTTGGCTACCTAGGAGAGAGGAAAGGCTACTAACACCTGAAGGAGCCTATCAGCAGGAGTCTCTGACGTCACCTGGTGGCACTGGCCACTCAGAGCAGTCCAGTGTGCCAGCAGCACCTCTGTTTCCAAGATGGCAGAGGTCTGGAGCACACTGGAGGAGCTCTGGACACCTCCCAGGGGAGGTGCAGGTCAGGGGAGTGGTCACTCCCCTTTCCTTTGTCCAGTTTCGCGCCAGAGCAGGGGCTAAGGGGTCCCTGAACCGGTGTAGACTGGCTTATGCAGAATTGGGCACATCTGTGCCCAACAAAGCATTTCCAGAGGCTGGGGGAGGCTACTCCTCCCCTGCCTTCACACCATTTTCCAAAGGGAGAGGGTGTCACACCCTCTCTCAGAGGAAGTTCTTTGTTCTGCCATCCTGGGCCAGGCCTGGCTGGACCCCAGGAGGGCAGCTGCCTGTCTGAGGGGTTGGCAGCAGCAGCAGCTGCAGTGAAACCCCAGGAAGGGCAGTCTGGCAGTACCAGGGTCTGTGCTACAGACCACTGGGATCATGGAATTGTACCCACAATGCCAGGATGGCATAGAGGGGGCAATTCCATGATCATAGACATGTTACATGGCCATATTCGGAGTTACCATGGTGAAGCTACATATAGGTAGTGACCTATATGTAGTGCACACGTGTAATGGTGTCCCCGCACTCACAAAGTTCAGTGAATTGGCTCTGAACAATGTGGGGGCACCTTGGCTAGTGCCAGGGTGCCCTCACACTAAGTAACTTTGCACCTAACCTTTACCAGGTAAAGGTTAGACATATAGGTGACTTATAAGTTACTTAAGTGCAGTGTAAAATGGCTGTGAAATAACGTGGACGTTATTTCACTCAGGCTGCAGTGGCAGGCCTGTGTAAGAATTGTCAGAGCTCCCTATGGGTGGCAAAAGAAATGCTGCAGCCCATAGGGATCTCCTGGAACCCCAATACCCTGGGTACCTCAGTACCATATACTAGGGAATTATAAGGGTGTTCCAGTAAGCCAATGTAAATTGGTAAAAATGGTCACTAGCCTGTCAGTGACAATTTGGAAAGAAATGAGAGAGCATAACCACTGAGGTTCTGATTAGCAGAGCCTCAGTGAGACAGTTAGTCACTACACAGGTAACACATTCAGGCACACTTATGAGCACTGGGGCCCTGGGTTACCAGGGTCCGAGTGACACATACAACTAAAACAACATATATACAGTGAAAAATGGGGGTAACATGCCAGGCAAGATGGTACTTTCCTACACAACCCCCCCCCAAACGAAGGACAATAAGACTAGCCATTACCTGATGAGTCTTCATTGTCTAAGTGGAAATATCTGGAGAGTCCATCTGCATTGGAGTGGCTACTCCCAGGTCTATGTTCCACTGTATAGTCCATTCCCTGTAGGGATATGGACCACCTCAACAATTTAGGATTTTCACCTTTGATTTGTTTTAGCCAAAGTAGAGGTTTGTGGTCTGTCTGAACAATGAAGTGAGTGCCAAACAGGTATGGCCTCAACTTCTTCAGAGCCCAGACCACAGCAAAGGCCTCCCTCTCAATGGCAGACCAACGCTTTTCTCTAGGGGTCAACCTTCTACTAATAAAAGCAACAGGTTGATCCTGGCCCTCAGAATTAAGTTGTGATAGGACTGCCCCTACTCCTAATTCAGATGCATCAGTTTGGACATAGAATTTTTTAGAGTAACAAGGGCTTTTCAGGACAGGTGCAGAGCACATGGCCTGCTTCAGCTCCTCAAAAGCTTTCTGACAGCTTGCTGTCCACAATTCCTTTTTAGGCATTTTCTTGGATGTGAGGTCATTAAGAGGGGCTGCAATGGAGCCATAGTTCTTAATGAACCTCCTGTAATACCCAGTGAGGCCTAGGAAGGCTCTCACCTGAGTCTGAGTGGTAGGGGGAACCCAATCAATAATAGTTTGGATTTTCCCCTGAAGTGGTGCAATCTGTTCCCCACCAACAAGGTGTCCCAGATAAACCACCTTACCCTGCCCTATCTGGCACTTTGAAGCCTTGATAGTGAGGCCTGCCTTTTGCAGGGCCTCCAAAACTTTCCATAGGTGGACCAGGTGATCATCCCAGCTGGAGCTAAAGACAGCTATATCGTCCAAACATGCTGCACTGAAAGCTTCCAGCCCTTGCAAGACTGTGTTCACCAACCTCTGAAAAGTGGCAGGTGCATTTTTCAAACCAAAAGGCATTACAGTAAACTGGTAATGTCCTCCAATGGTAGAAAATGCAGTCTTAGGTTTAGCATCTTCTGACAATTTGATCTGCCAATACCCTGCAGTCAAATCAAAAGTGCTTAGATACTTGGCAGATGCCAGTGTATCTATGAGCTCATCTGCCCTGGGTATAGGGTGAGCATCAGTTTTGGTTACCAAGTTGAGACCTCTATAGTCTACACAAAACCGCATTTCTTTCTTTCCATCTTTAGAATTGGGTTTTGGTACCAGTTCCACAGGAGAAGCCCATGGACTGTCAGAGTGCTCAACCACTCCTAGTTCCAACATTTTCTGAACTTCTTGCTTTATGCAGTCCCTAACATGGTCAGGCTGCCTATAGATCTTACTTTTGACAGGTAAACTGTCTCCAGTATCTATAGTGTGCTCACACCAAGAAGTGGTGCCTGGCACAGTAGAGAAGAGTTCTGAAAATTGTCCTAGGAGATTTATGCAATTATCTTTCTGCTCAGCAGTAAGACAATCAGCCAAAACTACACCTTCCACAAGAGCATCTTGTTCTGTGGAAGAGAAGAGATCAGGTAGAGGATCACTGTCTTCTTCCTGTCCCTCATCTGTTGCCATGAGCAGGGTGAGATCAGCCCTGTCATAGTAGGGTTTCAGGCGGTTGACATGGAGCACCCTAAGGGGACTCCTGGCAGTGCCTAAGTCAACCAAGTAGGTGACTTCACCCTTCTTTTCAACAATTGTGTGGGGTCCACTCCATTTATCTTGGAGTGCTCTTGGGGCCACAGGCTCCAAGACCCACACTTTCTGCCCTGGTTGGTACTGAACCAAAACAGCCTTCTGATCATGCCATTGCTTCTGAAGCTCTTGGCTGGCCTGAAGGTTTTTACTGGCCTTTTTCATGTACTCAGCCATCCTTGATCTGAGGCCAAGAACATAATCCACAATATCCTGCTTAGGAGCTTTTAAAGGTTGTTCCCAACCCTCCTTTACAAGTGTGAGTGGACCCCTAACAGGGTGTCCAAAAAGAAGTTCAAAGGGGCTGAAGCCCACTCCTTTCTGGGGTACCTCCCTGTAGGCAAAAAGGAGGCATGGTAGAAGGATATCCCATCTCCTGCGGAGTTTTTCAGGGAGTCCCATAATCATGCCTTTGAGAGTTTTATTAAATCTCTCCACCAGTCCATTTGTTTGTGGATGATAGGGTGTTGTGAACTTGTACGTTACACCACACTCCTTCCACATGGCCTTTAAGTATGCAGACATGAAATTGCTTCCTCTGTCTGATACTACTTCCTTTGGGAAGCCCACCCTGGAAAATATTCCCAGGAGGGCCTTTGCCACTGCAGGGGCTGTAGTGGTCCTTAAAGGAATAGCTTCAGGATATCTTGTGGCATGGTCCACTACCACTAAGATAAACCTATTGCCTGAAGCAGTAGGAGGGTCAAGGGGGCCAACTATGTCAACCCCTACCCTTTCAAAGGGAACCCCAACCACAGGCAGTGGGATAAGGGGTGCCTTTGGAGTGCCACCTGTCTTGCCACTGGCTTGACAGGTTTCACAGGACTTACAAAATTCCTTTGTGTCCTCAGACATCCTAGGCCAATGAAACAGGGGAACAAGCCTGTCCCAAGTTTTCATTTGTCCTAGATGCCCAGCTAAGGGAATGTCATGTGCCAGTGTTAGGAGGAACTTTCTGTACTCCTGAGGGATCACTAATCTCCTGGCAGCTCCAGGTTTAGGATCCCTATGCTCAGTGTACAAGAGGTTGTCCTCCCAGTAAAGTCTGTGAGAGTCACTGACATCCCCATTAGCCTGTTTGACAGCTTGCTGTCTGAGACCCTCTAATGTGGGACAGGTTTGCTGTGCCACACTCAGCTCCTCTCTGGCAGGCCCCCCTTCACCCAAAAGCTCAGCAGTGTCTGCTTCCAGCTCCTCTGGTGTAGGTTCTGCACAGGGAGGGAATTCTTCTTCCTCAGAAGTAGAATCCACTGTAGAGGGAGGGATAGTAGGAAGTGGTTTGCTTCTACTAGCCCTAGCTTTAGGGAGCACTTGGTCCATTGTTCCAGGATCCAAGCTTCCCTGTCCTTTTTGCTTTTTGGCCTGAGCCCTTGTCAAAGCAAAAATATGCCCTGGGATGCCCAGCATTGCTGCATGGGCCTCCAACTCCACATCTGACCAAGCTGATGTCTCCAAATCATTCCCTAATAGACAGTCTACAGGTAAATCTGAAGCTACCACAACTTTCTTTGGACCAGTTACCCCCCCCCAGTTGAGATTTACAACAGCCATGGGGTGGCTTTGTGTTATGTTGTGAGCATCGGTTACTTGGTACTGGTGTCCAAGTATGTGTTGTTCAGGGTGCACCAGTTTCTCAATCACCATTGTGACACTGGCACCTGTGTCCCTGTAGGCCTGGACCTCAACACCATTTATTAGGGTTAGTTGCTTGTACTTCTCCAAGTTATGGGGGCAAGCAACCAAAGTGGCTAAATCAATAGCCCCTTCAGAGACTAAAGTAGCCTCTGTGGTCTCCCTAATCAGACCAACCCCAACTAAATTACCAAAAGTGAGCCCAGCTACTCCCTTGGATTGGCTATTAGTAGGTTTGCTCCCACCACCACTGCTATTAGTAGGGACACTAGGTGTAGCAGTAGGGGTTGTAGTGGTAGGAGCTGTGGTGCCTTTCTTTGGACAACTGGGATCTGTTGTCCAATGGCCTTTTATTTTACATAAATAGCACCATGGTTTCTTTTCCTTGTTCTGATTAAAGGAGGATTTGGGCCCACCACCCCCACCAGAGTGTTTTTGTGGGCCTGATGAAGACTCATTTTTACATTTGTCCCCAGCCTTGTCTGAAGACTTACCATCCTTCTTTTTGTTGCCATCTTTGTCACCCCCTGTATGAACTTTTCTGTTCACTCTTGTTCTGACCCATTTGTCTGCCTTCTTTCCCAATTCTTGGGGAGAGGTCAGATCAGAGTCCACCAAGTACTGGTGCAACAAATCAGACACACAATTATTAAGAATATGCTCTCTCAGGATTAAGTTATACAGGCTGTCATAATCAGTAACTTTACTGCCATGTAACCACCCCTCCAAGGCCTTCACTGCCTGGTCAATGAAATCAACCCAGTCTTGTGAAGACTCCTTTTTGGTCTCTCTGAACTTTATCCTGTACTGTTCAGTGGTTAAGCCATAACCATCCAGGAGTGCATTCTTAAGAACTTGGAAATTATTGGCATCATTTTCTTTCACTGTAAGGAGCCTATCCCTACCTTTTCCACTAAATGATAGCCATAGGATAGCAGCCCACTGCTTTTGAGGGACATCCTGTACAGCACAGGTCCTCTCAAGTGCAGCAAACCACTTGTTAATGTCATCCCCCTCCTTATAAGGGGGAACTATCTTGTGCAGATTCCTGGAATCATGCTCTTTTGCAGGATGACTATGGGGAATACTGCTGCTGCCACCATGGGTATCTAAACCCAACTTCTGTCTTTCCCTCTCTATTTCTAAAGACTGTCTATCCAAATCCAGCTGTTGCTTCTTGAGCTTCAGTCTGGTTTGTTCCACTCTCAATCTATTGAGCTCCCTTTCTAACAATCTGTAATCAGGGTGGGTGGGAGGGACATTTCTAGATACAGAGGTATGATGGGAATGAACAGAAGGAGACCTGTCCCTTACAGAGGGCACCCTAACAGCTTGGCTACCAGAATAATGTGAGAGCACACCATCAGTATGGTGTGATTCAACCTCTGTACCAACTATGCTAGACTGTCTAGTAATGGGCAGGCTGAGAAGTTTCTTTCCTGAACCTTTTCCTGGGGGAGTCCCTGGATCAGATTGAGAACCATTAGCTACTTTTTCTACATATTGGGCACTTATGGCCTTATCCTGTACTCTAAGCATATTAATTAACAGTTCTAAGGAAGGATTCTTCCCTACACTCAAACCTCTCTCTATGCAGAGACTCCTTGCTCTTTCCAGCTAAGGTGATCATATGCAAGTTTGGACAGTTCAACATTTTTTCCTGTGCCAGACATTTTTTTTAGAGAGAGTTAAAGTGATAGAAAAAGAGAAAAAAAGTTTTCAGAACTTTTTGGAAAGACAGAAAAAACTTTTTAAACTTTTAAGAACTTTTTGAAAGTTTTAGAAGTACTTTTCAGCACTTAGAAAAGAGTGAAAAGAGGAAATGCAAAACTTTTTGGCTATGTGTATATACACTGACCTTGTTTTGTATATTTTTCTCTTATGAAAAGTACAATGACAAGAGTGGTAAGTAGTCTCAAGCACTTATCCCACCACTGCACAACCAATGTAGGAGGCTGGACTGGCTTGTAGTGAGTACCAAGGGGGTACTTGCACTTTGCACCAGGCCCAGTTATCCCTTATTAGTGTATAGGGTGTCTAGCAGCTTAGGCTGATAGATAATGGTAGCTTAGCAGAGCAGCTTAGGCTGAACTAGGAGACGTGTGAAGCTACTACAGTACCACTTAGGCCCTCATTCTGACCTTGGCGGGCGGCGGAGGCCGACCGCCAAAGTCCCGCCGTCAAGTTACCGTTCCGCGGTCGAAAGACCGCGGCGGTAATTCTGACTTTCCCGCTGGGCTGGCTGGCGGTCGCCTTCAGACCGCCAGCCAGCCCAGCGGGAAAGAGGCTTCCACGATGAAGCCGGCTCGGAATCGAGCCGGCGGAGTGGAAGCTGTGCGACGGGTGCAGTTGCACCCGTCGCGTATTTCACTGTCTGCGCAGCAGACAGTGAAATACATGTAGGGGCCCTCTTACGGGGGCCCCTGCAATGCCCATGCCAGTGGCATGGGCACTGCAGGGGCCCCCAGGGGCCCCGCGACCCCCCCTACCGCCATCCGGATCTCGGCGGTCCGACCGCCGGGATCTGGATGGCGGTAGGGGGGGTCAGAATCCCCGCGGCGGTGCAGCAAGCTGTGCCGCCGCGGAGGATTCAATGGGGCCGCGGTACACTGGCGGGACCCCGCCAGTGGTGCCGGTCCGACCGCGGCTTTACCGCCGCGGTCGGAATCCCCATTGAAGCACCGCCGGCTTGTCGGCGGTGCTCCCGCGGTCCTCCGCCCTGGCGGTCAAAGACCGCCAGGGTCAGAATGAGGGCCTTAGTGTCATATGCACAATATCATAAGAAAACACAATACACAGTTATACTAAAAATAAAGGTACTTTATTTTTATGACAATATGCCAAAGTATCTTAGAGTGTACCCTCAGTGAGAGGATAGGAAATATACACAAGATATATATACACAATAGCAAAAATATGCAGTATAGTCTTAGAAAACAGTGCAAACAATGTATAGTTACAATAGGATGCAATGGGGAAACATAGGGATAGGGGCAACACAAACCATATACTCCAAAAGTGGAATGTGAACCACGAATGGACCCCAAACCTATGTGACCTTGTAGAGGGTCGCTGGGACTATTAGAAAATAGTGAGAGTTAGAAAAATAACCCTCCCCAAGACCCTGAAAAGTGAGTGCAAAGTGCACTAAAGTTCCCCTAAGGACAAAAGAGTAGTGTTAGAGGAATAATGCAGGAAAGACACAAACCAGCAATGCAACAACTGTGGATTTCCAATCTAGGGTACCTGTGGAACAAGGGGACCAAGTCCAAAAGTCACAAGCAAGTCGGAGATGGGCAGATGCCCAGGAAATGCCAGCTGCGGGTGCAAAGAAGCTTCGACTGGACAGAAGAAGCTGAGGTTTCTGCAGAAACGAAAAGGGCTAGAGACTTCCCCTTTGGTGGACCGATCCCTCTTGCCTTGGAGAGTCGTGCAGAGGTATTTTCCCGCCTGAAGGACGCCAACAAGCCTTGCTACACGCAAATCGTGCGTTTGGCGTTTTTGGACGCTGCTGGGGCCCAGGAGGGACCAGGAGGTCGCAAATTGGACCTGCAGAGAGAGGGGACGTGGAGCAAGACAAAGAGCCCTCACGGAAGCAGGTAGCATCCGGAGAAGTGCCAGAAACAGGCACTAAGAGGATGCGTGAAACGGTGCTCGCCGAAGTTGCACAAAGGAGTCCCACGTCGCCGGAGACCAACTTAGAAAGTCGTGCAATGCAGGTTAGAGTGCCGTGGACCCAGGCTTGGCTGTGCACGAAGGATTTCCGCCGGAAGTGCACAGGGGCCGGAGTAGCTGCAAAGTCGCGGTTCCCAGCAATGCAGCCCAGCGAGGTGAGACAAGGACTTACCTCCACCAAACTTGGGCTGAAGAGTCACTGGACTGTGGGGGTCACTTGGACAGAGTCGCTGGATTCGAGGGACCTCGCTCGTCATGCTGAGAGGAGACCCAAGGGACCGGTGATGCAGCTTTTTGGTGCCTGCGGTTGCAGGGGGAAGATTCCGTCGACCCACGGGAGATTTCTTTGGAGCTTCTGGTGCAGAGAGGAGGCAGGCTACCCCCACAGCATGCACAAGCAGGAAAACAGTCGAGAAGGCGGCAGGATCAGCGTTACAGAGTTGCAGTAGTCGTCTTTGCTACTATGTTGCAGGTTTGCAGGCTTCCAGCGCGGTCAGCGGTCGTTTCCTTATCAGAAGGTGAAGAGAGAGATGCAGAGGAACTCGGCTGAGCTCATGCATTCGTTATCTAAAGTTTCCCCAGAGACAGAGACCCTAAATAGCCAGAAAAGAGGGTTTGGCTACCTAGGAGAGAGGAAAGGCTACTAACACCTGAAGGAGCCTATCAGCAGGAGTCTCTGACGTCACCTGGTGGCACTGGCCACTCAGAGCAGTCCAGTGTGCCAGCAGCACCTCTGTTTCCAAGATGGCAGAGGTCTGGAGCACACTGGAGGAGCTCTGGACACCTCCCAGGGGAGGTGCAGGTCAGGGGAGTGGTCACTCCCCTTTCCTTTGTCCAGTTTCGCGCCAGAGCAGGGGCTAAGGGGTCCCTGAACCGGTGTAGACTGGCTTATGCAGAATTGGGCACATCTGTGCCCAACAAAGCATTTCCAGAGGCTGGGGGAGGCTACTCCTCCCCTGCCTTCACACCATTTTCCAAAGGGAGAGGGTGTCACACCCTCTCTCAGAGGAAGTTCTTTGTTCTGCCATCCTGGGCCAGGCCTGGCTGGACCCCAGGAGGGCAGCTGCCTGTCTGAGGGGTTGGCAGCAGCAGCAGCTGCAGTGAAACCCCAGGAAGGGCAGTCTGGCAGTACCAGGGTCTGTGCTACAGACCACTGGGATCATGGAATTGTACCAACAATGCCAGGATGGCATAGAGGGGGCAATTCCATGATCATAGACATGTTACATGGCCATATTCGGAGTTACCATGGTGAAGCTACATATAGGTAGTGACCTATATGTAGTGCACGCGTGTAATGGTGTCCCCGCACTCACAAAGTTCAGTGAATTGGCTCTGAACAATGTGGGGGCACCTTGGCTAGTGCCAGGGTGCCCTCACACTAAGTAACTTTGCACCTAACCTTTACCAGGTAAAGGTTAGACATATAGGTGACTTATAAGTTACTTAAGTGCAGTGTAAAATGGCTGTGAAATAACGTGGACGTTATTTCACTCAGGCTTCAGTGGCAGGCCTGTGTAAGATTTGTCAAAGCTCCCTATGGGTGGCAAAAGAAATGCTGCAGCCCATAGGGATCTCCTGGAACCCCAATACCCTGGGTACCTCAGTACCATATACTAGGGAATTATAAGGGTGTTCCAGTAAGCCAATGTAAATTGGTAAAAATGGTCACTAGCCTGTCAGTGACAATTTGGAAAGAAATGAGAGAGCATAACCACTGAGGTTCTGATTAGCAGAGCCTCAGTGAGACAGTTAGTCACTACACAGGTAACACATTCAGGCACACTTATGAGCACTGGGGCCCTGGGTTACCAGGGTCCCAGTGACACATACAACTAAAACAACATATATACAGTGAAAAATGGGGGTAACATGCCAGGCAAGATGGTACTTTCCTACAGATTGGCATACTGGAACACCCTTATAATTCCCTAGTATATGGTAATGAGGTACCCAGGGTATTGGGGTTCCAGGAGATCCCTATGGGCTGCAGCATTTATTTTGCCACCCATAGGGAGCTCTGACAATTCTTACACAGGCCTGCCACTGCAGCCTGAGTGAAATAACGTCCACGTTATTTCACAGCCATTTACCACTGCACTTAAGTAACTTATAAGTCACCTATATGTCTAACCTTTACCTGGTAAAGGTTAGGTGCAAAGTTACTTAGTGTGTGGGCACCCTGGCACTAGCCAAGGTGCCCCCACATTGTTCAGGGCAAATTCTCCGGACTTTGTGAGTGCGGGGACACCATTACACGTGTGCACTACACATAGGTCACTACCTATGTGTAGCTTCACAATGGTAACTCCGAATATGGCCATGTAACATGTCTAAGATCATGGAATTGCCCCCTCTATGCCATCCTGGCATTGTTGGCACAATCCCATGATCCCACGGGTCTGTAGCACAGACCCTGGTACTGCCAAACTGCCTTTTCAGGGGTTTCACTGCAGCTCCTGCTGCTGCGAACCCCTCAGACAGGTTTCTGCCCTCCTGGGGTCCAGCCAGGCCTGGCCCAGGATGGCAGAACAAAGGACTTCCTCAGAGAGAGGGTGTTACACCCTCTCCCTTTGGAAAATGGTGTGAAGGCAGGGGAGGAGTAGCTTCCCCCAGCCTCTGGAAATGCTTTCATGGGCACAGATGGTGCCCATTTCTGCATAAGCCAGTCTACACCGGTTCAGGGACCCCTCAGCCTTGCTCTGGCGCGAAACTGGACAAAGGAAAGGGGAGTGACCACTCCCCTGACCTGCACCTCCCCTGGGAGGTGCCCAGAGCTCCTCCAGTGTGCTCCAGACCTCTGCCATCTTGGAAACAGAGGTGCTGCTGGCACACTGGACTGCTCTGAGTGGCCAGGGCCAGCAGGTGACGTCAGAGACTCTTTCTGGTAGGCTCCTTCAGGTGTTGCTAGCCTATCCTCTCTCCTAAGTAGCCAAACCCTCTTTTCTGGCTATTTAGGGTCTCTGCTTTGGGGATTTCCTTAGATAACGAATGCAAGAGCTCATCAGAGTTCCTCTGCATCTCTCTCTTCACCTTCTGCCAAGGAATCGACTGCTGACCGCGCTGGAAACCTACAAAACTGCAACAAAGTAGCAAAGACGACTACTGCAACTCTGTAACGCTGATCCTGCCGCCTTCTCGACTGTTTTCATGGTGGTGCATGCTGTGGGGGTAGTCTGCCTCCTCTCTGCACTAGAAGCTCCAAAGAAATCTCCCGTGGGTCGACGGAATCGTCCCCCTACAACCGCAGACACCGAAGAACTGCATCACTTGTCCCCTGGGTCTCCTCTCAGCACGACAAGCGAGGTCCCTTAAATCCAGAAACTATGCCCAAGTAACTCCCACAGTCCAGTGACTCTTCAGTCCAAGTTTGGTGGAGGTAAGTCCTTGCCTCCCCACGCCAGACTGCATTGCTGGGAACAACGACTTTTGCAGCTACTCCGGCCTCTGTGCACTTCCGGTGGAAATCCTTTGTGCACAGCCAATCCTGGGTCCACGGCACTCTAACATGCATTGCACAACTTTCTAAGTTGTCCTCCGGCGGCGTGGGACTCCTTTGTGCAACTTCGGGTGAGCACCATTTCACTCTTCTTTGAAGTGCCTGTTCTGGCACTTCTGCGGGTGCTGCCTGCTTTTGAGAGGGCTCTTTGTCTTGCTCGACGCCCCCTCTCTTCCTAGACGCAATTGACGACATCCTGGTCCCTCCTTGTCCACAGCAGCATCCAAAAACTTTAACTGCACGATTTGCAGGTAGCAAGGCTTGTTGGCGGTCTTTCGGCGAGAAAACAATTTTGCACGACTCTCCGCGGTGTGTGGGATCCATCCTCCAAAGGGGAAGACTCTAGCCTTTCTCGTTCCTGCAGAATCCTCAGCTTCTACTGTCCAGTAGCAGCTTCTTTGCACCCACAGCTAGCATTTCCTGGGCATCTGCCCATCTCCGACTTGCTTGTGACTTTTGGACTTGGTCCCCTTGTTCCACAGGTACCCTCAACTGGAAATCCATTGTTGTTGCATTGCTGGTTTGTGTCTTTCCTGAAGAATTCCCCTATCACGACTTCTATGTCCTTTGGGGAACTTTAGTGCGCTTTGCACTCACTTTTCAGGGTCTTGGGGTGGGCTATTTTTCTAACCCTTACTATTTTCTAATAGTCCCAGCGACCCTCTACAAGGTCACATAGGTTTGGGGTCCATTCGTGGTTCGCATTCCACTTTTGGAGTATATGGTTTGTGTTGCCCCTATCCCTATGTGTCCCCATTGCATCCTATTGTAATTATACATTGTTTGCACTGTTTTCTAAAACTATACTGCATATTTTTGGTATTGTGTACATATATCTTGTGTATATTTGCTATCCTCATACTGAGGGTACACTCTGAGATACTTTGGCATATTGTCATAAAAATAAAGTACCTTTATTTTTAGTATATCTGTGTATTGTGTTTTCTTATGATATTGTGCAAGTGACACTAGTGGTACTGTAGGAGCTTCACTCGTCTCCTAGTTCAGCGTAAGCTGCTCTGCTAAGCTACCATTATCTATCAGCCTAAGCTGCTAGACACCCTATACACTAATAAGGGATACCTGGGCCTGGTGCAAGGTGTAAGTACCCCTTGGTACTCACTACAAGCCAGTCCAGCCTCCTACACCTATATGTCTAACCTTCACCTGGTGAAGGTTGGGTGCAAAGTTACTTAGTGTGTGGACACCCTGGCACTAGCCAAGGTGCCCCGACATTTTTCAGGGCAAATTCCCCGGACTTTGTGAGTGCGGGGACACCATTACACGTGTGCACTATACATAGGTCACTACCTATGTAGAGCGTCACAATGGGAACTCCGAACATGGCCATGTAACATGTCTAAGATCATGGAATTGTCTCCCCAATGCCATTCTGGCATTGGGGAGACAATTCCATGATCCACCGGGTCTCTAGCACAGAACCCGGGTACTGCCAAACTGCCTTCCCGGGGTTTCCACTGCAGCTGCTGCCAACCCCTCAGAAAGGCATCTGCCCTCCTGGGGTCCAGCCAGCCCTGGCCCAGGAAGGCAGAACAAAGGACTTCCTCTGAGAGAGGGTGTTACACCCTCTCCCTTTGGAAAATGGTGTGAAGGCAGGGGAGGAGTAGCCTCCCCCAGCCCCTGGAAATGCTTTCTTGGGCACAGATGTGCCCAATTCTGCATAAGCCAGTCTACACCGGTTCAGGGGACCCCTTAGCCCTGCTCTGGCGCGAAACTGGACAAAGGAAAGGGGAGTGACCACTCCCCTGACCTGCACCTCCCCTGGGAGGTGTCCAGAGCTCCTCCAGTGTGCTCCAGACCTCTGCCATCTTGGAAACAGAGGTGCTGCTGGCACACTGGACTGCTCTGAGTGGCCAGTGCCACCAGGTGACGTCAGAGACTCCTTCTGATAGGCTCCTTCAGGTGTTGCTAGCCTATCCTCTCTCCTAGGTAGCCAAACCCTCTTTTCTGGCTATTTAGGGTCTCTATCTCTGGGGAAACTTTAGATAACGAATGCAAGAGCTCATCCGAGTTCCTCTGCATCTCTCTCTTCACCTTCTGCCAAGGAATCGACTGCTGACCGCGCTGGAAGCCTGCAAAACTGCAACATAGTAGCTAAGACGACTACTGCAACTCTGTAACGCTGATCCTGCCGCCTTCTCGACTGTTTTCCTGGTGGTGCATGCTGTGGGGGTAGTCTGCCTCCTCTCTGCACTAGAAGCTCCGAAGAAATCTCCCGTGGGTCGACGGAATCTTCCCCCTGCAACCGCAGGCACCAAAAAGCTGCATTACCGGTCCCTTGGGTCTCCTCTCAGCACGACGAGCGAGGTCCCTCGAATCCAGCAACTCTGTCCAAGTGACCCCCACAGTCCAGTGACTCTTCAGTCCAAGTTTGGTGGAGGTAAGTCCTTGCCTCACCTCGCTAGACTGCATTGTTGGGAACCGCGACTTTTGCAGCTACTCCGGCCTCCGTGCACTTCCGGCGGAAATCCTTTGTGCACAGGCCAGCCTGGGTCCACGGCACTCTAACCTGCATTGCAGGATCTCCTAAGTTGTTCTCCGGCGACGTGGGACTTCTTTGTGCGACTTCGGGTGAGCACCGTTTCACGCATCCTTGTAGTGCCTGTTTCTGGCACTTCTCTGGGTGCTACCTGCTGCTAAGAGGACTCTTTGTCTTGCTCGACATTCCCTCTACCTCCTGGTCCCTCCTGGGCTACAGCAGCGTCCAAAAACGGTAACCGCACGATTTGCAGCTAGCAAGGCTTGTTGGTGTTCTTTCGGCGGGAAAACACTTCTGCACAACTCTACAAGGCGAGTGGAATCCGTCCTCCAAAGGGGAAGTCTCTAGCCCTTTGTGTTCCTGCAGAAACCGCAGCTTCTTCTGTCCAGTAGAAGCTTCTTTGCACCCGCAGCTGGCATTTCCTGGGCATCTGCCCATCTCCGACTTGCTTGTGACTTTTGGACTTGGTCCCCTTGTTCCACAGGTACCCCAGATTGGAAATCCAGCGTTGTTGCATTGTTGGTTTGTGTCTTTCCTGCCTTATTTCCCTATCAAGACTTCTTTGTCCTTTGGGGAACTTTAGTGCACTTTGCACTCACTTTTCAGGGTCTTGGGGTGGGCTATTTTTCTAACCCTCACTATTTTCTAATAGTCCCAGCGACCCTCTACAAGGTCACATAGGTTTGGGGTCCATTCATGGTTCGCATTCCACTTTTGGAGTATATGGTTTGTGTTGCCCCTATCCCTATGTGTCCCCATTGCTTCCTATTGTAACTATACATTGTTTGCACTGTTTTCTAAGACTATACTGCATATTTCTGGTATTGTGTATATATATCTTGTGTATATTTCCTATCCTCTCACTGAGGGTACACTCTGAGATACTTTGGCATATTGTCATAAAAATAAAGTACCTTTATTTTTAGTATAACTGTGTATTGTGTTTTCTTATGATATTGTGTATATGACACTAAGTGGTACTGTAGTAGCTTCACACGTCTCCTAGTTCATCCTAAGCTGCTCTGCTAAGCTACCATTATCTATCAGCCTAAGCTGCTAGACACCCTATACACTAATAAGGGATAACTGGGCCTGGTGCAAGGTGCAAGTACCCCTAGGTACTCACTACAAGCCAGTCCAGCCTCCTACAGCGCCCAGCAAGCCAGGGAGCTCTCACAGAGGCAGGCAGCACCCGGAGAAGTACCTGAATCGGCACTTAGAAGAAAAGTGAACCGGAGTCCACCCGAAGTCACAAAAGGGAGTCCTACGATGCCGGAGGACAACTCAGAAGGTTGTGCTGTGCAGGTTAGAGTGTCGGGGACCCAGTCTGGGCTGTGCACAAAGGAAATCCTGGAAGAGTGCACAGGAGCCGGAGCAGCTGCAAATCATGCGGTACCCAGCAATGCAGTCTAGCGTGGGGGGGCAAAAACTTACCTCCACCAAACTTGGACTGAAGAGTCACTGGACTGTGGGAGTCACTCGGACAGAGTTGCTGAGTTCCAGGGACCATGCTCGTCATGTTGAGAGGGGACCCAGGGGACCGGTGATGCAGTCTTTTGTTGCCTGCGGTTGCAGGGGGAAGATTCCGTCGACCCACGGGAGATTTCTTCAGAGCTCCTGGTGCAGAAAGGAGGCAGGCTACCCCCAGAGCATGCACCACCTGGAAACAGTCGAGAAGGCCGGCAGGATGAAGCAATATAAGGTTGCTAGTAGTCATCTTGCTACTTTGTTGCGGTTCTGCAGGCGTCCTGAGCAGTCAGCGGTCGATCCTTTGGCAGAAGGTGAAGAGGGAGATGAAGAGGAACTCTGGTGAGCTCTTGCATTCGTTATCTGGTGAGATCCCCAAAGCAGAGACCCTAAATAGCCAGAAAAGGAGGTTTGGCTACCTAGGAAGCAGGATTGGCTACCAAGAGAGGTAAGAGTCTATCAGAAGGAGCCTCTGACGTCACCTGTTGGCACTGGCCACTCAGAGCAGTCTAGTGTGCCACAGGCACCTCTGTTTTCAGGATGGCAGAGGTCTGGGACACACTGGAGGAGCTCTGGGCACCTCCCCTGGGAGGTGCAGGTCAGGGGAGTGGTCACTCCCCTTTCCTTTGTCCAGTTTCGCGCCAGAGCAGGGCTGGGAGATCCCTGAACCGGTGTAGACTGGCTTATGCAGAGATGGGCACCATCTGTGCCCATCAAAGCATTTCCAGAGGCTGGGGAAGGCTACTCCTCCCCAGCCTTCACACCTATTTAAAAAAGGGAGAGGGTGTTACACCCTCTCTCAGAGGAAGTCCTTTGTTCTGCCTTCCTGGGCCAGGGCTGCCTGGACCCCAGGAGTGCAGAAACCTGTCTGAGGGGTTGTCAGCAGCTGCAGTGGAAACCTCGGAAAGGCAATTTGGCAGTACCCTAGTTCTGTGGTAGAGACCCGGGGGATTATGGAATTTTGTGACTCTTACTTATCTGTTTTAGGTTTGTGTACATATAACTTGTGTATATTACTTACCTTCTTACTGAGGGTACTCACTGAGATACCTGTGGCATATTATCATAAAAATAAAGTACCTTTATTTTTAGTAACTCTGTGTATTGTGTTTTCTTATGAGATTGTGCATGAGAAAAGTGGTATAGTAGGAGCTTTGCTTGTCTCCTAGTTCAGCCTAAGCTGCTTTGCCATAGCTACCTTCTATCAGCCTAAGCTGCTAGAAACACCTCTATTCTACTAATATAGGTGATGTATAAGTTACTTATGTGCAGTGTAAAATGGCTGTGAAATAACGTGGACGTTATTTCACTCAGGCTGCAGTGGAAGGTCTGTGTAAGAATTGTCTGAGCTCCCCATGGGTGGCAAAAGAAATGCTAGCCCATAGGGATCTCCTGGAACCCCAATACCCTGGTTACCTCAGTACCATATACAAGGGAATTATATGGGTGTACCAGTGTGCCAATGGGAATTGGTAAATGTAGTTACTAGCCTGCAGTGACACATTTAGATAGCATAGAGAGCATAAACACTGAGGTTCTGGTCAGCAGAGCCTCAGTAATACAGTTAGGCGCCACACAGGGAACACATGTAGGCCACAAACTTATGAGCACTGGGGTCCTGGCTAGCAGGATCCCAGTGACACAGAACAAACATACTGACAACATAGGGTTTTCACTATGAGCACTGGGCCCTAGCTAGCAGAATCCCAGTGAGACAGCGAAAACACCCTGACATATACTCACTAACAGGCCAAAAGTGGGGGTAACAAGACTAGAAGGAGGCTACCTTCCTACAGAGACCCATCAAACTTTTAAAGTTAAGATTTTCATATGTTGTTTTCACAACTCTAGGGGTAGCCTCCACAGAAGACATATTGAAAGAAAAAAGTCTAGCAAAGTGAGAAAAAAGTAGAATAACAGAGCTAACTACTTAGAGTAAAGAAGAAAGGTTTTTTATGACTTTGTAAAAACATTTTCAAAGTTTAAAGAACTTTTAGAAAGTTAGAAAATGGTTTCTAACTATATATTATATATGCTCTAAGTATTGGAGCAAGCTTTTCTTGTGAAAAGCACAGGCAACAGAGTGGTAAAGCAATTGCAAGTACTTATCCCACCGATACACCACCAATGTAGGAGGCTGGCTTGGTTTGTAGTGGGTACCTTGGGTACTTACGCCTTATCCAAGGTCCAGTTACCCCTTCTTAATGAAATGTAGTAGTGTTCTAGCAGCTTAGGCTAATAGAGATAGCTATAGCAGAGCAGCTTAGGCTGAACTAGGAGACATGCAAAGCTCATGCAATACCACTTATAGTTACACGGTACTTATACTCAGGTAAAGGCAATACTGAGTGTTACCAAAAATAAAGGTATTTATTTGGGTGACTGTATGAAAGTACTATCTTGCCTGGCATGTTACCCCCATTTTTACTAGTGTGTCAGTTTGTTTTTGCCTGTCTCACTGGGATCCTGCTAGCCAGGAACCCAGTGCTCATAGTTTGTGGCCTGATTGTATTCCCTGAGTGGTGCCTAACTGTGTCACTAAGGCTCTGCTAATCAGAACCTCATTGCTTATGCTTTCTCTGCTTTTAACATTGTCACTGCAGGCTAGTCACCATTTTCATCAATTCTGATTGGCAAACTGGAACACCCTTATAATTCCCTAGTATATGGTACCTAGGTACCCAGGGTATTGGGGTTCCAGGAGATCCCTATTGTAGGAGGCTGGCCTGGCCTACAGTGGGTACCTAGTGGTTGTTACACCTTGTGCCAGGTCCAGTTATCCCTTATTAAAAGATTAGAGGTGTTCTAGCAGCTTAGGCTGATAGAGGTAGCTGTAGCAGAGCAGCTTAGGCTGAGCTAGGAGACATGCAAAGCTCCTATTATACCACTTATATCATATAGCACTATATCATAAGAAACACAATACTCAGAGTTACTAAAAATAAAGGTACTTTAGTTTAGTGACAATATGCCAAAAGTATCTCAGAGGATATACTCCCTTAGGAGGTAAGTAAAATACACATAATATACACACAAACCAAAATAAGGTAAGTAAACAGTTAGAAAAGTAGTGCAAACACGGTAGAACACAATAGAATGCAATAGGAGACAATAAGCCTAGGGGCAACAAAAACCATATACTCCAAAAGTGGAATGCGAACCACGAATGGAACCCAGGCCTAGTGTAGTGTGTAGAGGGACGCTGGGAGTGTAGTAAAACACTAAGGGTGTCCAAGATACCCCACCCCAAGACCCTGAAAAGTAGGAGTAAAGTCACCCTACTACCCCAGAAAGACAGTAAATGCGTGATAGGGGATTCTGCAAAGACAACAACTGACTGCAAAACACTGAAAACGGATTCCTGGACTTGAGGACCTGTAAAGGAAGGGGACCGAGTCTCAGAGTCACGCAGGTGTCTGGGGGGGTGGGCAGGAGCCCACTAAACCCCGGATGAAGGTGCAAAAGGGCTGCCTCTGGCTGGAAGAAGCTAAAGATTCTGCAACAACGGAAGATGCCAGGAACTTCTCCTTTGATCAGAAATGTCCCACGGCGTGCTGGAGGATGCAGAGTTGTTTCCATGCAGAAAGATCACAAACAAGCCTTGCTAGCTGCAAGAATCATGGTTGAACGTTTTGGGTGCTGCCAGTGCCCAGGAAGGACCAGGAGGTCTCCCTTTGGAGGAGGAGACAGAGGGGACGCTCAGCAACACAGAGAGTGAACGCAGAAGCAGATAGCACCCGCAGAAGCGCTTGAACAGGCGCTCAGAAAATCTGAGCATGGTGGTCGTCTCAGCACAACAAAAGAGGGTCTCACGAAGTTGGAGTCCCACTCAGCGAGTTGGGCAATGCAGGACAGAGTGCTGGGGACCAGGGCTATGCTGTGCACGAAGGAAGACTTGCAAATGTGCACAAAAGCCCTAGCAGCTGCAGTTCACGCAGTACACAGGATTACTGTCTAGCGTGGGGAGGCAAGGACTTACCTCCACCAAATTTGGACAGAAGGGTCACTGGACTGTCAGAGACACTTGGATCCAGCTCCTGTGTTCCAGGGACCACGCTCATCAAGATGAGAGGGGACCCAGAGGACCGGTGATGCAGAAGTTTGGTGCTGCGTTGGCAGGGGGAAGATTCCATCGACCCACAAGAGATTTCTTCTT
The DNA here is from genome assembly GCF_031143425.1 of Pleurodeles waltl. Taxonomy (NCBI): domain Eukaryota; kingdom Metazoa; phylum Chordata; class Amphibia; order Caudata; family Salamandridae; genus Pleurodeles; species Pleurodeles waltl. The sequence continues at coordinate 1,178,858,253 of NC_090445.1, read as the reverse complement.
AGCTTCCAGTGCAGGGCGAAGGTAGACAGCCCTCAGAGCATGCACCACCAGGAAACAGTCGAGAAAGCCGGTAGGATGAGGTGCTACAATGTTTCTGGTCGTTTTCTCGCTACTTTGTTGCAGTTTTGCAGGCGTCCTGGAGGAGTCAGCGGTCAGTCCTTGGCAGAAGTCGAAGAGAGAAGTGCAGAGGAACTCTGGTGAGCTCTTGCATTCATTATCTGATGAGAAACCCACAGGAGAGACCCTAAATAGCCGTCAGAGGAGGATTGGCTACAGAGAAAGGTAAGCACCTATCAGGAGGAGTCTTTGACGTCAACTGCTGGCACTGGCCACTCAGAGGTCTCCATTGTGCCCTCACACCTCTGAATCCAAGATGGTAGAGGTCTGGGACACACTGGAGGAGTTCTGGTCACCTCCCCTTGGGAGGCTGGGGGCATCCCTGAACCGGTGTAGACTGGCTTCGGCAAGTAGGGCACCATCTGTGCCCTTCAAAGCATTTCCAGAGGCCAGGAAAGGCTACTCCTCTCCGGCCCTTAGTGTAGGAAGGTAGCCTCTTTCTAGCCTTTTTACCCCCACTTTTGGCCTGTTTGTGAGTATATGTCAGGGTTTTTTACTGTCTCACTGGGATCCTGCTAGCGAAGGACCAGTGCTCATAGTGAAATCCCAGTGTTGTCAGTGTGTTTGTTATGTGTCACTAGGATCCTGCTAGCCAGAACCCCAGTGCTCATAAGTTTGTGGCCTATATGTGTTCCCTGTGTGGTGCCTAACTGTATCAATGAGGCTCTGCTAACCAGAACCTCAGTGTTTATGCTCTCTCTGCTTTCTAAATTTGTCACTGCAGGCTAGTGACTAAATTTACAAATTTGCATTGGCACACTGGTACACCCATATAATTCCCTTGTATATGGTACTTAGGTACCCAGGGTATTGGGGTTCCAGGAGATCCCTATGGGCTGCAGCATTTCTATTGCCACCCATTGGGAGCTCTGACAATTCTTACAGAGGCCTGCCACGGCAGCCTGCGTGAAATAACGTCCACGTTATTTCACAGCCATTTACCACTTCACTTAAGTAACTTACAAGTCACCTATATGTCTAACCTCCACCTGGTGAAGGTTGGGTGTAAAGTTACTTAGTGTGTGGGCACCCTGGCACTAGCCAAGGTGCCCCCACATCAATCAGGGCAAATTCCCTGGACTCTGTGAGTGTGGGGACACCATTACATGTGTGCACTATACATAGGTCACTACCTATATGTAGCTTCACAGTGGTAACTCCGAACATGGCCATGTAACATGTCTAAGATCATGGAATTGTCCCCCTAATACCATTCTGGTATTGGGGGGACAATTCCATAATCCCCCGGGTCTCTAGCACAGAACCCGGGTACCGCCAAACTGCCTTTCTGGGGTCTCCACTGCAGCTGCTGCCAACCCCACAGACAGGTTTCTGCCCTCCTGGGGTCCAGGTATCCCTGGCCCAGGAAGGCAGAACAAAGGATTTCCTCTGAGAGAGGGTGTTACACCCTCTCCCTTTGGAAATAGGTGTGAAGGGTTGGGGAGGAGTAGCTTCCCCCAGCCTCTGGAAATGCTTTGATGGGCACAGATGCTGCCCATCTCTGCATAAGCCAGTCTACACCGGTTCAGGGATCCCCCTGCACTTCTCTGGCACGAAACTGGACAAAGGAAAGGGGAGTGACCACTTCCCTGACCAGTACCTCCCAGGGGAGGTGCCCAGAGCTCCTCCAGTGTGTCCCAGACCTCTGCCATCTTGGAAACGGAGGTGTTGGGGGCACACTGGACTGCTCTGAGTGGCCAGTGCCAGCAGGTGACGTCAGAGGCTCCTTCTGATAGGCTCTTACCTCTCTTGGTAGCCAATCCTCCTAACTTGGTAGCCAAACCTCCTTTTCTGGCTATTTAGGGTCTCTGCTTTGGGGAATTCTTCAGATAACGAATGCAAGAGCTCATCAGAGTTCCTCTGCATCTCCCTCTTCACCTTCTACCAAGGATCGACTGCTGACTGCTCCAGGACGCCTGCAGAACCGCAACAAAGTAGCAAGACGACTACCAGCAACGTTGTAGCGCCTAATCCTGCTGGCTTTCTCGACTGTTTCCAGGTGGTGCATGCTCTGGGGGTAGCCTGCCTTCACCCTGCAGCAGAAGCTCCGAAGAAATCTCCTGTGGGTTGACGGAAACTTCCCCCTGCTAACGCAGGCACCAAAAGACTGCATCACTGGTCCTCTGGGTCCCCTCTCATCCTGACGAGCGTTGTCCCTGGAACACAGTGTAGGAAAGTACCATCTTGCCAGGCATGTTACCCCCATATTTCACTGTATATATGTTGTTTTAGTGTATGTGTCACTGGGACCCTGCCAGCCAGGGCCTCAGTGCTCATAAGTGTGCCCTGTATGTGTTCCCTGTGTGATGACGAACTGTCTCATTGAGGCTCTGCTAACCAGAACCTCAGTGGTTATGCTCTCTCTGCTTTCTAAATTGTCACTAACAGGCTAGTGACCAATTTCACCAATTCACATTGGCATACTGGAAGACCCTTATAATTCCCTAGTATATAGTACTGAGGTACCCAGGGTATTTGGGCTCCAGGAGATCGCTATGGGCTGCAGCATTTCTTTTGCCACCCATAGGGAGCTCTGGCAATTCTTACACAGGCCTGCCACTGCAGCCTGAGTGAAATAACGTCCACGTTATTTCACAGCCATTTACCACTGCACTTAAGTAACTTATAAGTCACCTATATGTCTAACCCTCACCTGGTGAAGGTTGGGTGCTAAGTTACTTAGTGTGTGGGCACCCTGGCACTAGCCAAGGTGCCCCCACATCGTTCAGGGCAAATTCCCCGGACTTTGTGAGTGTGGGGACACCATTTCACGCGTGCACTGTACATAGGTCACTACCTATGTATAGCGTCACAATGGTAACTCCGAACATGGCCATGTAACATGTCTAAGATCATGGAATTGTCACAATTCCATGATCCCCCGAGTCTCTAGCACAGACCCGGGTAGGGCCAAACTGCCTTTCCCGGGATTTCACTGCAGCTGCTATCAACCCCTCGTACAGGTTTCTGCCCACCTGGGGTCCACCCAGGCCTGGCCCAGGAAGGCAGAACAAAGGACTTCCTCAGAGAGAGGGTGTTACACCCTCTCCCTTTGGAAAAAGGTGTCAGGGCTGGGGAGGAGTAGCCTCCCCCAGCCTCTGGAAATGCTTTGATGGGCACAGATGGTGCCCATCTCTGCATAAGCCAGTCTACACTGGTTCAGGGTTCCCCCAGCCCTGCTCTGGCACGAAACTGGACAAAGGAAAGGGGAGTGGCCACTCCCCTGAGCTGCACCTCCCAGGGGAGGTGCCCAGAGCTCCTCCAGTGTGCTCCAGACCTCTGCCATCTTGGAAACAGAGGTGTTGCTGGCACACAGGACTGCTTTGAGTGGCCAGTGCCATCAGGTGACATCAGAGACTCCTTCTGATAGGCTCTTACCTGTGTTACTAGCCTATCCTCCTTCCTAGGTAGCCAAACCTCCTTTTCTGGCTATTTAGGGTCTCTGCTTTGGGGAATTCTTCAGATACCGAATGCAAGAGCTCACCAGAGTTCCTCTGCATCTCTCTCTTCGCCTTCTCAACTGTTTCCTGGTGATGCATGCTCTGGGGGTAGCCTGCCTCCTTTCTGCACCAAGAGCTTAGAAGAAATCTCCCGTGGGTCGACGGAATCGTCTCCCTGCAACCGCAGTCAACAAAAGACTGCATCACCGGTCCTCTGGGTCCCCTCTCAGCACAAAGAGGGTGGTCCCTGGAACTCAGCAACTCTGTCCAAGTGACTCCCACAGTCCAGTGGCTCTTCAGTCCAAGTTTGGTGGAGGTAAGTCGTTGCGTCCCCCCGCTAGACTGCATTGCTGGGTACGTGTGATTTGCAGCTGCTCCGGGTCCTGTGCACTCGTCCAGGATTTCCTTCATGCACAGCCAAGCCTGGGTCCCCAACACTCTAACCTGCAGTGCACAACCTTCTGAGTTGTCCTCCGGCGTCGTGGGACTCCCTTTTGTGTCTTCGGGTGGACTCCGGTTCACTCCTCTTCCAAGTGCCTGTTCTGGTACTTCTGTGGGAGCTGCCTGCTTCTGTGAGGGCTCCCTGACCTGCTGGGTGCCCCCTCTGTCTCCTCTTCCAAGTGGCGACATCCTGGTCCCTCCTGCGCCACAGCAGCATCCAAAAACCCTAACCACGACCTTTGCAGCTAACAAGGCTTGTTTGCGGTCTTTCTGCATGGAAACACCTCTGCAAACTTCTTCACGGCGTGGGACATCCATCCTCCAAAGGGGAAGTTCCTAGTCCTCTTCGTTCTTGCAGAAACCAAAGCTTCTTCCATCCAGTGGCAGCTTCTTTGCACCCACAGCTGGCATTTACTGGGCATCTGCCCACTCTCGACATTGTCGCAACTCTTGGACTTGGCCCCCTTGTTTCACATGCACTCAGGTCCGGAAATCCACTGTTGTTGCTTTGCTGGTGTTGGTCTTCCTTGCAGAAACCCCCTATCATGACTTCTGTGCTCTCTGGGGGTTATAGGTGCACTTTACACCTACATTTCAGGGTCTTGGGGTGGGCTATTTTTCTAACCCTCACTGTTTTCTTACAGTCCCAGCGACCCTCTACAAGCTCACATAGGTTTGGGGTCCATTCGTGGTTCGTATTCCACTTTTGGAGTATATGGTTTGTGTTGCCCCTACACCGATGTGCTTCTATTGCAATCTACTGTAACTTTACATTGCTTGCATTACTTCCTTTTGCTATTACTGCATATTTTTGTTATTGTGTACATATATCTTGTGTATATTTGGCATCCTCATACTGAGGGTACTCACTGAGATACTTTTGGCATATTGTCATAAAAATAAAGTGCCTTTATTTTTAGTATATCTGTGTATTGTGTTTTCTTATGATATTGTGCATATGACACCAGTGGTATAGTAGAAGCTTTGCATGTCTCCTAGTTCAGCCTAAGCTGCTCTGCTATAGCTACCTTATATCAGCCTAAGCTGCTAGAAACACCTCTTCTACACTAATAAGAGATAACTGGACCTGGTAGAGAGTGTAAGTACCCCTTGGTACCCACTACAAGCCAGGCCAGCCTCCTACACACAGCAACTCTGTACAAGTGCCTACCACAGTCCAGTGACTCTTCAGTCCAAGTTTGGTGGAGGTAAGTCCTTGCCTCCCCACGCTAGACTGCAAAGCTGTGTAACGCGTGATTTGCAGCTGCTCCGGCTCCTGTGCACTCTTTCAGGATTTCCTTCATGCACAGCCTAGCCTGCGTCCCCAGCACTCCGTCCTGCAGTGCACAACCTTCTGAGTTGTCCTCTGACGTCGTGGGTCCCCTTTTGTAACTTTGCGTGGACTCCAGTTTACTCTTCTTCTAAGTGCCTGTTGGGGTACTTGAGTGGCTGCTGCCTGCTTCTGTGAGGGCTCTCTGAGATGCTGAGCGCCCCCTCTGTCTACTCCTCCAAAAGGCGACATCCTGGTCCTTCCTGGTCCTCAGCAGCACCCAAAAACTTCTACTGCAACCCTTGCAGCTAGCAAGGCTTGTTTGCAGTATTTCTGCATTAGAACACCTCTGTAAGCTTCATCGCAACGTGGGACATCTGTCTTACAAAGGAGAAGTTCCTAGTCCTCTTCTTTCTTGCAAAACTCCAAGCTTTTTCCATCTGGAGGCAGCTTCCTTGCACCTTCATCCGGAGTTTCCTGGGCTCCTGCCCACCCCGGACACTGTCGCGACTATTGGACTTGGTCCCCTTGCAGGTCTTCAGGTCTGGAAATCCGTTGTCAGTGCACTGCTGGTGTTTGTTCTTCTTGATGAATCCCCCTTTCACGACTATTGTGCTCTTTTGGGGTAGTAGGTGCACTTTACTCCTACTTTTCAGGGTCTTGGTGTGAGGTATCTTGGACACCCTGACTGTTTTCTTACAGTCCCAGCGACCCTCTACAAGCTCCCATAGGTCTGGGGTCCAATTGTGATTCGCATTCCAATTTTGGAGTATATGGTTTGTGTTGCCCCTATAGCTATGCTTGCCTATTGCAACCTATTGTATTTCTACACTGTTTGCATTACTTTTCTTACTCTTACTTACCTAATTTTGGTTTGTGTTCATATAACTTGTGTATAGTACTTACCTTCTTACTGAGGGTACTCACTGAGATACTTTTGGCATTTTGTCATAAAAATAAAGTACCTTTATTTGTAATACCTCTGTGTATTGTGTTTTCTTATGATATTGTGCATATGATATAAGTGGTATAGTAGGAGCTTTGCATGTCTCCTAGTTCAGCCTAAGCTGCTTTGCCATAGCTACCTTCTATCAGCCTAAGCTGCTAGAAACACCTCTTCTACACTCACAAGGGATAACTGGACCTGGCACAAGGTGTAAGTACCTCTGGTACCCACTACAAGCCAGGCCAGCCTCCTACATGTCCCGCACTCACAAAGTCTGGGGAATTTGCCCTGAACTATGTGGGGGCACCTTGGCTAGTGCCAGGGTGCGCTGACACTTAGTAACTTTGCACCTAAACTTCACTAAGTGAGGGATAGAGATATAGGTGACTTATAAGTTACTTAAGTGAAGTGTAAAATGGCTGTGAAATAACGTGGATGTTATTTCACTCAGGCTGCAGTGGCACTCCTGTGTAAGAATTGTCTGAGCTCCCTATGGGTGGCAAAAGAAATGCTGCAGCCCATATGTGTAGGAAGGTAGCCTCTTTCTAGCCTTGTTACCCCCACTTTTGGCCTGTTTTTGAGTAGATGTCAGGGTGTTTTTACTGTGTCACTGGGATCCAGTGACACTTGAAGCTTGGCGGTCTTTCGGCGGGAAAACACTTTTGCACGACTCTTCTCGAAGTGGGACATCCATCCTCCAAAGGGGAAGTTTCTAGCCCTTGTAGTTCCTGCAGAATCCTCAGCTTCTACTGCCTAGTAGTAGCTTCTTTGCACCCACAGCTGGCATTTCCTGGGCATCTGCCCATCTCCGACTTGCTTGTGACTTTTGGACTTGGTCCCCTTGTTCCACAGGTCCCCTCATTTGGAAATCCATTGTTGTTGCATTGCTGGTTTGTGTCTTTCCTGCAGAATTCCCCTATCACGACTTCTGTGCTCTTTGGGGAACTTTAGTGCACTTTGCACTCACTTTTCAGGGTCTTGGGGTGGGCTATTTTTCTAACCCTCACTGTTTTCTTACAGTCCCAGCGACCCTCTACAAGGTCACATAGGTTTGGGGTCCATTCGTGGTTCACATTCCACTTTTGGAGTATATGGTTTGTGTTGCCCCTATCCCTATGTGCCCCCATTGCATCCTATTGTAACTATACATTGTTTGCACTGTTTTCTAAGACTATCCTGCATATTTTTGGTATTGAGTACTTATATCTTGTGTATATTTGCTATCCTCATACTGAGGGTACTCACTGAGATACTTTGGCATATTGTCATAAAAATAAAGTACCTTTATTTTTAGTATATTCGTGTGTATTGTGTTTTCTTATGATATTGTGTAAGTGACACTAGTGGTACTGTAGGAGCTTCACTCGTCTCCTAGTTCAGCCTAAGCTGCTCTGCTAAGCTACCATTATCTATCAGCCTAAGCTGCTAGACACCCTATGCACTAATAAGGGATACCTGGGCCTGGTGCAAGGTGTAAGTACCCCTTAGTACTCACTACAAGCCAGTCCAGCCTCCTACATTGGTTGTGCAGCGGTGGGATAAGTACTTTGCAACTACTTACCACTTTTGTCACTGTACTTTTCATAAGAGAAAAATATACAAAACAAGTTCAGTGTATGTACACCTAACCAAAAAGTTTTGCATTTCTTCTTTTCACTTCTTTTCTAAGTGCTAAAAAGTACCTCTAAACTTTCTAAAAGTTCTTAAAAAGTTTAAAAAGTTTTTTTCTGTCTTTCCAAAAGTTCTGAAAAACGTTTTCTTCACTTTTTCTATCACTTAAACACTTTCTAAAATGTCTGGCACAGGCCAAACTGTTGATCTGTCCAAACTTGCTTATGATAACCTTAGCTGGAAAGAAGCAAGGAGTCTCTGCATAGATAGAGGTTTAAGTGTAAGGAAGAATCCCTCTAGAGAACTGTTGGTGAATGTGCTTGTTGAACAGGATAAGGCCAAAGTTGGCACTTCTGTTGAAAAGTTAGCTGATGGTTCCCAATCTGATCCTGGGGCACCCCTAGCAAAAGATTTAGAAGGGAAACTTCCTAGCCTGCCCATTAGTAGACAACCTAGCATAGTTGGTACTGATGTAGAGTCACACCATACAGATAGTGTGGTCTCTCATCACAGTAAGAGTATTCCTTCTCATCATAGTAGAAGTGCTGTTTCTGTTAGCCAAGCTGTTAGGGTGCCATCTGTTAGGGCCAGGTCTCCTTCTGTCCATTCTCACCATACTTCTGTTTCTAGACATGTCCCTCCCACCCACCATGATGACAGAGTGTTAGAAAGGGAGCTCAATAGATTGAGAGTGGAGGAATCCAGGCTGAAGCTCAAGAAGCAACAGCTGGATTTAGATAGACAGTCCTTAGAGATAGAAAGAGAAAGACAGAAAATTGGGTTTGAAACCCATGGTTGCAGCAGCAGTATTCCCCATAGTCATCCTGCAAGAGAGCATGATTCTAGGAATCTGCATAAGATAGCTCCCCCTTATAAGGAGGGGGGTGACATTAACAAGTGGTTTGCTGCACTTGAGAGGGCCTGTGTTATACAGGATGTCCCTCAAATGCAGTGGGCTGCTATCCTATGGCTATCATTTAGTGGAAAAGGTAGGGATAGGCTCCTTACTGTGAAAGAAAGTGATGCCAATAAATTTACAGTTCTTAAGAATGCACTCCTGGATGGTTATGGCTTAACCACTGAACAGTACAGGAAAAAGTTCAGAGAGACCAAAAGGCTGGGTAGACTTTGTTGACCATTCAGTGAAGGCCTTGGAGGGGTGGTTACATGGCAGTAAAGTTACTGATTATGAAAGCCTGTATAACTTAATCCTGAGAGAGCATATTCTTAATAATTGTGTGTCTGATTTGTTGCACCAGTACCTGGTGGACTCTGATCTGACCTCTCCCCAAGAATTGGGAAAGAAGGCAGACAAATGGGTCAGAACAAGGGTGAACAGAAAGGTTCATACAGGGGGTGACAAAGATGGCAATAAGAAGATGGATGGTAAGTCTTCAGACAAGGGTGGGGACAAATCTAAAAATGAGTCTTCATCAGGCCCACAAAAACACTCTGGTAGGGGTGGTGGGTCCAAATCCTCTTCTAATCAAAACAAAGAAAGGAAACCATGGTGCTATTTATGTAAAATAAAAGGCCATTGGACAACAGATCCCAGTTGTCCAAAGAAAAGCACCAAGCCTCCTACCACTACAACCCCTACTGCTACACCTAGTGTCCCTACTAATAGCAGTGGTGGTGGGAGCAAACCTACTAATAGCCAATCCAAGGGAGTAGCTGGGCTCACTATTGGTAACTTTGTTGGGGTTGGTCTGATTAGGGAGACCACAGAGGCTGTGTTAGTCTCTGAGGGGGCTATTGATTTAGCCACCTTGGTTGCTTGTCCCCTTAACATGGATAAGTACAAGCAACTACCCCTAATAAATGGTGTTGAGGTTCAGGCCTACAGGGACACTGGTGCCAGTGTTACAATGGTAATAGAGAAACTGGTCCACCCTGAACAACACCTACTTGGTCACCAGTACCAAGTAACTGATGCTCACAACAACACACTTAGCCACCCCATGGCTGTTTTAAATCTCAACTGGGGGGGGGGGTTACTGGTACAAAGAAAGTTGTGGTAGCCTCAGATTTACCTGTAGACTGTCTACTATGAAATGATTTAGAGACATCAGCTTCGTCAGATGTGGAGTTGGAGGCCTATGCAGCAATGCTGGGCATCCCAGGGCATATTTTTGCTTTAACCAGGGCTCAGGCCAAAAAGCAAAAATGACAGGGCGACTTGGATCCTGGAACAATGGACCAAGTGCTCCCTAAAGCTAGGGCTAGTAGAAGTAAAGCACTACCTACTATCCCTCCCTCTACAGTGGATTCTTGTTCTGAGGAAGATGAATTTCCTCCCTGTGCAGAACCTACACCAGAGGAGCTGGAAGCAGACACTGCTGAGCTTTTGGGTGAAGGGGGGCCTGCCAGGGAGGAGCTGAGTGGGGCACAGCAGACCTGTCCCACACTAGAGGATCTAAGACAGCAAGCTGTCAAGCAAGCAAATGGGGATGTCAGTGACTCTCAAAGAGTTTACTGGGAGGACAACCTCTTGAACACTGAAGCAAGGGATCCAAAACCTAGAGCTGCCAGGAGATTGGTGATTCCTCAGGAGTACAGAAAGTTCCTCCTAACTCTTGCTCACGACATTCCCTTAGCTGGACATTTGGGGCAAATGAAAACTTGGGACAGGCTTGTTCCCTTGTTTCATTGGCCTAGAATGTCAGAGGACACAAAGGAATTTTGTAAGTCCTGTGAAACCTGTGAAGCCAGTGGCAAGACTGGTGGCTCTCCAAATGCACCCCTTATTCCACTGCCTGTGGTTGGGGTTCCCTTTGAAAGGGTAGGGGTTGACATAGTTGGCCCCCTTGACCCTCCTACTGCTTCAGACAATAGGTTTATCTTGGTGGTGGTGGACCATGCCACCAGATATCCTGAAGCAATTCCTCTAAGGACCACTAAAGCTCCTGCAGTGGCAAAGGCCCTCCTTGGAATCTTTTCCAGGGTGGGCTTCCCAAAAGAGGTGGTATCAGACAGGGGAAGCAATTTCATGTCTGCTTACTTAAAGGCCATGTGGAAGGAGTGTGGTGTGACATACAAGTTCACTACACCCTATCATCCACAAACAAATGGACTGGTGGAGAGATTTAACAAAACTCTCAAAGGCATGATTATGGGACTCTCTGAAAAACTCCGCAGGAGATGGGATATCCTGTTACCTTGCCTCCTTTTTGCTTACAGGGAGGTACCCCAGAAAGGAGTGGGCTTCAGCCCCTTTGAACTCCTATTTGGTCACCCTGTGAGAGGTCCTCTAACACTTGTTAAGGAGGGTTGGGAACAACCTTTAAAAGCTCCAAAGCAAGACATAGTGGACTATGTACTTGGCCTCAGATCAAGGATGGCTGGGTACATGAAAAAGGCCAGTAAAAACCTTCAGGTCAGCCAAGAGCTCCAAAAGCAATGGCATGACCAGAAGGCTGTTTTGGTTCAGTACCAACCAGGGCAGAAAGTGTGGGTCTTGGAGCCTGTGGCCCCAAGAGCACTCCAAGATAAATGGAGTGGACCCCACACAATTGTTGAGAAGAAGGGTGAAGTCACCTACTTAGTTGACTTAGGCACTGCTGTGAGAAGGTAGCCTCTTTCTAGCCTTGTTACCCCCACTTTTGGCCTGTTTGTGAGTGTATGCCAGGGTGTTTGTCACTGTTTTCACTGTCTCACTGGGATCCTGATGGCCAGGCCTCAGTGCTCATAGTGAAAACACTATGTTTTCAGTATGGTTGTTATGTGTCACTGGGATCCTGCTGGTCAGGACCCCAGTGCTCATAGGTTTGTGGCCTATATGTATGTGTCACTGGGACCCTGTCACACAGGGCCCCAGTGCTCATAGGTGTGCATGTATATGTTCCCTGTGTGGTGCCTAACTGTCTCACTGAGGCTCTGCTAACCAGAACCTTAGTGGTTATGCTCTCTCATTACTTTCAAATTGTCACTAACAGGCTAGTGACCAATTTTACCAATTTACATTGGCTTACTGGAACACCCTTATAATTCCCTAGTATATGGTACTGAGGTACCCAGGGTATTGGGGTTCCAGGAGATCCCTATGGGCTGCAGCATTTCTTTTGCCACCCATAGGGAGCTCTGACAATTCTTACACAGGCCTGCCACTGCAGCCTGAGTGAAATAACGTCCACGTTATTTCACAGCCATTTTACACTGCACTTAAGTAACTTATAAGTCACCTATATGTCTAACCTTTACCTGGTAAAGGTTAGGTGCAAAGTTACTTAGTGTGAGGGCACCCTGGCACTAGCCAAGGTGCCCCCACATTGTTCAGAGCCAATTCCCTGAACTTTGTGAGTGCGGGGACACCATTACACGCGTGCACTACATATAGGTCACTACCTATATGTAGCTTCACCATGGTAACTCCGAATATGGCCATGTAACATGTCTATGATCATGGAATTGCCCCCTCTATGCCATCCTGGCATTGTTGGTACAATTCCATGATCCCAGTGGTCTGTAGCACAGACCCTGGTACTGCCAAACTGCCCTTCCTGGGGTTTCACTGCAGCTGCTGCTGCTGCCAACCCCTCAGACAGGCATCTGCCCTCCTGGGGTCCAGCCAGGCCTGGCCCAGGATGGCAGAACAAAGAACTTCCTCTGAGAGAGGGTGTGACACCCTCTCCCTTTGGAAAATGGTGTGAAGGCAGGGGAGGAGTAGCCTCCCCCAGCCTCTGGAAATGCTTTCTTGGGCACAGATGTGCCCAATTCTGCATAAGCCAGTCTACACCGGTTCAGGGACCCCTTAGCCCCTGCTCTGGTGCGAAACTGGACAAAGGAAAGGGGAGTGACCACTCCCCTGACCTGCACCTCCCCTGTGAGGTGTCCAGAGCTCCTCCAGTGTGCTCCAGACCTCTGCCATCTTGGAAACAGAGGTGCTGCTGGCACACTGGACTGCTCTGAGTGGCCAGTGCCACCAGGCGACGTCAGAGACTCCTGCTGATAGGCTCCTTCAGGTGTTAGTAGCCTATCCTCTCTCCTAGGTAGCCAAACCCTCTTTTCTGGCTATTTAGGGTCTCTGTCTCTGGGGAAACTTTAGATAACGAATGCAAGAGCTCATCCGAGTTCCTCTGCATCTCTCTCTTCACCTTCTGATAAGGAATCGACCGCTCACCGCGCTGGAAGCCTGCAAACCTGCAACATAGTAGCAAAGACGACTACTGCAACTCTGTAACGCTGATCCTGCCGCCTTCTCGACTGGTTTCCTGCTTGTGCATGCTGTGGGGGTAGCCTGCCTCCTCTCTGCACCAGAAGCTCCGAAGAAATCTCCTGTGGGTCGACGGAATCTTCCCCCTGCAACCGCAGGCACCAAAAAGCTGCATTACCGGTCCCTGGGGTCTCCTCTCAGCACGACGAGCGAGGTCCCTCGAATCCAGCGACTCTGTCCAAGACACCCCCACAGTCCAGTGACTCTTCAGTCCAAGTTTGGTGGAAGTAAGTCCTTGCCTCACCTCGCTGGGCTGCATTGCTGGGAACCGCGACTTTGCAGCTACTCCGGCCCCTGTGCACTTCCGGCAGAAATCCTTTGTGCACAGCCAAGCCGGGGTCCACGGCACTCTAACCTGCATTGCACGACTTTCTAAGTTGGTCTCCGGCGACGTGGGACTCCTTTGTGCAACTTCGGCGAGCACCGTTTCACGCATCCACGTAGTGCCTGTTTCTGGCACTTCTATGGGTGCTACCTGCTTCAGTGAGGGCTCATTGTCTTGCTCGACGTCCCCTCTCTCTTCAGGTCCAATTTGCGACCTCCTGGTCCCTCCTGGGCCCCAGCAGCGTCCAAAAACGCCAAACAACCGATTTGCAGCTAGCAAGGCTTGTTGGCGTTCTTTCGGCAGGAAAACACATCTGCACGACTCTCCACGGCAAGAGGGATCCGTCCACCAAAGGGGAAGTCTCTAGCCCTTTTCGTTCCTGCAGAAACCTCAGCTTCTTCTGTCCAGTCGAAGCTTCTTTGCACCCGCAGCTGGCATTTCCTGGGCATCTGCCCATCTCCGACTTGCTTGTGACTTTTGGACTTGGTCCCCTTGTTCCACAGGTACCCTAGATTGGAAATCCACAGTTGTTGCATTGCTGGTTTGTGTCTTTCCCGCATTATTCCTCTAACACGACTTCTTTGTCCTTAGGGGAACTTTAGTGCACTTTGCACTCACTTTTCAGGGTCTTGGGGAGGGTTATTTTTCTAACTCTCACTATTTTCTAATAGTCCCAGCGACCCTCTACAAGGTCACATAGGTTTGGGGTCTGTAGGAGGCTGGACTGGCTTGTAGTGAGTACCAAGGGGTACTTGCACCTTGCACCAGGCCCAGTTATCCCTTATTAGTGTATAGGGTGTCTAGCAGCTTAGGCTGATAGATAATGGTAGCTTAGCAGAGCAGCTCAGGCTGAACTAGGAGACGTGTGAAGCTACTACAGTACCACTTAGTGTCATATGCACAATATCATAAGAAAACACAATACACAGTTATACTAAAAATAAAGGTACTTTATTTTTATGACAATATGCCAAAGTATCTTAGAGTGTACCCTCAGTGAGAGGATAGGAAATATACACAAGATATATATACACAATAGCAAAAATATGCAGTATAGTCTTAGAAAACAGTGCAAACAATGTATAGTTACAATAGGATGCAATGGGGAAACATAGGGATAGGGGCAACACAAACCATATACTCCAGAAGTGGAATGCGAACCACGAATGGACCCCAAACCTATGTGACCTTGTAGAGGGTCGCTGGGACTATTAGAAAATAGTGAGAGTTAGAAAAATAACCCTCCCCAAGACCCTGAAAAGTGAGTGCAAAGTGCACTAAAGTTCCCCTAAGGACAAAATAGTCGTGTTAGAGGGAGAATGCAAGGAAAACACAAATCAGCAATGCAACAACGATGGATTCCTGTCTGAAGGTACCTGTGGAGCAAGGGGACCAAGTCCAAAAGTCACAAGCAGCTCGGAGATGGGCAGATGCCCAAGAAATGCCAGCGGTTGGTGCAAAGAAGCTCTTACTAGGCTGAAGAACTGTGAATACTGCAGGAACGACAAGGGCTAGAGACTTCCCCTTTGGAGGATGGATCCCCCACGCCTTGGAGAGTCGTGCAGAAGTGTTTTCCCGCCGGATGGACGCCAACAAGCCTTGCTACACGCAAATCGTGCGTTTGGCGTTTTTGGACGCTGCTGGGGCCCAGGAGGGACCAGGAGGTCGCAAATTGGACCTGCAGAGAGAGGGGACGTCGAGCAAGAGAAAGAGCCCTCACTGAAGCAGGTAGCACCCGGAGAAGTGCCAGAAACAGGCACTACGAGGATGCGTGAAACGGTGCTCGCCGAAGTTGCACAAAGGAGTCCCACGTCGCCGGAGACCAACTTAGAAAGTCGTGCAATGCAGGTTAGAGTGCCGTGGACCCAGGCTTGGCTGTGCACGAAGGATTTCCGCCGGAAGTGCACAGGGGCCGGAGTAGCTTGCAAAGTCGCGGTTCCCAGCAATGCAGCCCAGCGAGGTGAGGCAAGGACTTACCTCCACCAAACTTGGGCTGAAGAGTCACTGGACTGTGGGGGTCACTTGGACGGTGTCGCTGGATTCGAGGGACCTCGCTCGTCGTGCTGAGAGGAGACCCAAGGGACCGGAATGCAGCTTTTTGGTGCCTGCGGTTGCAGGGGGAAGATTCCGTCGACCCACAGGAGATTTCTTCGGAGCTTCTGGTGCAGAGAGGAGGCAGGCTACCCCCACAGCATGCACAAGCAGGAAAACAGTCGAGAAGGCGGCAGGATCAGCGTTACAGAGTTGCAGTAGTCGTCTTTGCTACTATGTTGCAGGTTTGCAGGCTTCCAGCGCGGTCAGCGGTCGATTCCTTATCAGAAGGTGAAGAGGGAGATGCAGAGGAACTCGGCTGAGCTCATGCATTCGTTATCTAAAGTTTCCCCAGAGACAGAGACCCTAAATAGCCAGAAAAGAGGGTTTGGCTACCTAGGAGAGAGGATAGGCTACTAACACCTGAAGGAGCCTATCACAAGGAGTCTCTGACGTCACCTGGTGGCACTGGCCACTCAGAGCAGTCCAGTGTGCCAGCAGCACCTCTGTTTCCAAGATGGCAGAGGTCTGGAGCACACTGGAGGAGCTCTGGACACCTCCCAGGGGAGGTGCAGGTCAGGGGAGTGGTCACTCCCCTTTCCTTTGTCCAGTTTCGCGCCAGAGCAGGGGCTAAGGGGTCCCTGAACCGGTGTAGACTGGCTTATGCAGAATTGGGCACATCTGTGCCCAACAAAGCATTTCCAGAGGCTGGGGGAGGCTACTCCTCCCCTGCCTTCACACCATTTTCCAAAGGGAGAGGGTGTCACACCCTCTCTCAGAGGAAGTTCTTTGTTCTGCCATCCTGGGCCAGGCCTGGCTGGACCCCAGGAGGGCAGCTGCCTGTCTGAGGGGTTGGCAGCAGCAGCAGCTGCAGAGAAACCCCAGGAAGGGCAGTCTGGCAGTACCAGGGTCTGTGCTACAGACCACTGGGATCATGGAATTGTACCAACAATGCCAGGATGGCATAGAGGGGGCAATTCCATCATCATAGACATGTTACATGGCCATATTCGGAGTTACCATGGTGAAGCTACATATAGGTAGTGACCTATATGTAGTGCACGCGTGTAATGGTGTCCCCGCACTCACAAAGTTCAGTGAATTGGCTCTGAACAATGTGGGGGCACCTTGGCTAGTGCCAGGGTGCCCTCACACTAAGTAACTTTGCACCTAACCTTTACCAGGTAAAGGTTAGACATATAGGTGACTTATAAGTTACTTAAGTGCAGTGTAAAATGGCTGTGAAATAACGTGGACGTTATTTCACTCAGGCTGCAGTGGCAGGCCTGTGTAAGAATTGTCAGAGCTCCCTATGGGTGGCAAAAGAAATGCTGCAGCCCATAGGGATCTCCTGGAACCCCAATACCCTGGGTACCTCAGTACCATATACTAGGGAATTATAAGGGTGTTCCAGTAAGCCAATGTAAATTGGTAAAAATGGTCACTAGCCTGTTAGTGACAATTTAAAAGTAATGAGAGAGCATAACCACTGAGGTTCTGGTTAGCAGAGCCTCAGTGAGACAGTTAGGCACCACACAGGGAACATATACATGCACACCTATGAGCACTGGGGCCCTGTGTGACAGGGTCCCAGTGACACATACATATAGGCCACAAACCTATGAGCACTGGGGTCTTGACTAGCAGGATCCCAGTGACACATAACAACCATACTGAAAACATGGTGTTTTCACTATGAGCACTGAGGCCTGGCTATCAGGATCCCAGTGAGACAGTGAAAACAGTGACAAACACCCTGACATACACTCACAAACAGGCCAAAAGTGGGGGTAACAAGGCTAGAAAGAGGCTACCTTCTCACAGGGTCCATTCGTGGTTCGCATTCCACTTTTGGAGTATATGGTTTGTGTTGCCCCTATCCCTATGTTTCCCCATTGCATCCTATTGTAACTATACATTGTTTGCACTGTTTTCTAAGACTATACTGCATATTTTTGCTATTGTGTATATATATCTTGTGTATATTTCCTATCCTCTCACTGAGGGTACACTCTAAGATACTTTGGCATATTGTCATAAAAATAAAGTACCTTTATTTTTAGTATAACTGTGTATTGTGTTTTCTTATGATATTGTGCATATGACACTAAGTGGTACTGTAGTAGCTTCACATGTCTCCTAGTTCAGCCTAAGCTGCTCTGCTAAGCTACCATTATCTATCAGCCTAAGCTGCTAGACACCCTATACACTAATAAGGGATAACTGGGCCTGGTGCAAGGTGCAAGTACCCCTTGGTACTCACTACAAGCCAGTCCAGCCTCCTACAACTGCCAGGAGTCCCTTTAGGGTGTTCCATGTCAATCACCTGAAACCCTACTATGACAGGGCTGATCTCACACTGCTCATGGCAACTGATGAGGGACAGGAAGAAGAGAGTGACCCTCTCCCTGATCTCTTCTCTTCCACAGAACAAGATGCTCTAGTGGAAGGTGTTGTACTAGCAGATTGTCTTACTGCTGAGCAAAAAGACCACTGCATAAATCTCCTGGGTCAGTTTTCTGAACTCTTCTCTACTGTGCCAGGTACCACTTCTTGGTGTGAGCACACTATAGATACTGGAGACAGCTTGCCTGTCAAAAGTAAAATCTATAGGCAGCCTGACCATGTCAGAGACTGCATAAAGCAAGAGGTGCAGAAAATGTTAGAACTAGGAGTGGTTGAGCACTCTGAAAGTCCATGGGCTTCTCCTGTGGTACTTGTACCAAAACCTCATTCCAAGGATGGAAAGAAAGAAATGCGGTTTTGTGTAGACTACAGAGGTCTCAACCAGGTAACCAAAACTGATGCTCACCCTATACCCAGGGCAGATGAGCTCATAGATACACTGGCATCTGCCAAATATCTAAGCACTTTTGATTTGACTGCAGGGTATTGGCAGATCAAATTATCAGAAGATGCAAAAGCTAAAACTGCATTTTCAACCATTGGAGGACATTACCAATTCACAGTAATGCCTTTTGGATGGAAAAATGCACCTGCCACTTTTCAGAGGCTGGTGAACACAGTACTGCAAGGGCTGGAAGCTTTTAGTGCAGCATATCTGGACGATATAGCTGTCTTTAGCTCCAGCTGGGATGATCACCTGGTCCACCTATGGAAAGTTTTAGAGGCCCTGCAAAAGGCAGGCCTCACTATCAAGGCTTCAAAGTGCCAGATAGGGCAGGAGAAGGTGGTTTATCTGGGAAATCTAGTTGGTGGGGAACAGATTGCACCACTACAGGGGAAAATCCAAACTATTTTAGATTGGGTTCCCCCTACCACTCAGACTCAGGTGAGAGCCTTTTTAGGCCTCACTGGGTACTATAGGAGGTTCATAAAGAACTATGGCTCCATTGCAGCCCCTCTTAATGACCTCACTTCAAACAAAATGCCTAAAAAGGTATTATGGACAGCAAACTGTCAGAAAGCTTTTGAGGAGCTGAAGCAGGCCATGTGCTCTGCACCTGTCCTGAAAAGCCCTTGTTACTCTAAAAAATTCTATGTCCAAACTGATGCATCTGAATTAGGAGTAGGGGCAGTCCTATCACAACTTAATTCTGAGGGCCAGGAGCAACCTGTTGCTTTTATTAGTAGGAGGTTGACCCCTAGAGAAAAGCGTTGGTCTGCCATAGAGAGGGAGGCCTTTGCTGTGGTCTGGGCACTGAAGAAGTTGAGGCCATACCTGTTTGGCACTCACTTCATTGTTCAGACAGACCACAAACCTCTACTTTGGCTAAAACAAATGAAAGGTGAAAATCCTTAATTGTTGAGGTGGTCCATATCCCTACAGGGAATGGACTATACAGTGGAACATAGACCTGGGAGTACCCACTCCAATGCAGATGGACTCTCCAGATATTTCCACTTAGACAATGAAGACCCATCAGGTAATGACTAGTCTTATTGTCCTTCGTTTGGGGGGGGTTGTGTAGGAAAGTACCATCTTGCCTGGCATGTTACCCCCATTTTTCACTGTACATATGTTGTTTTAGTTGTATGTGTCACTGGGACCCTGCCAGCCAGGGCCCCAGTGCTCATAAGTGTGCCTGAATGTGTTACCTGTGTTATGACTAACTGTCTCACTGAGGCTCTGCTATCCAGAACCTCAGTGGTTATGCTCTCTCATTTCTTTCCAAATTGTCACTAACAGGCTAGTGACCAATTTCACCAATTCACATTAGCATACTGGAACACCCTTATAATTCCCTAGTATATGGTACTGAGGTACCCAGGGTGTTGGGGTTCCAGGAGATCCCTATGGGCTGCAGCATTTCTTTTGCCACCCATAGGGAGCTCTGACAATTCTTACACAGGCCTGCCACTGCAGCCTGAGTGAAATAACGTCCACGTTATTTCACAGCCATTTACCACTGCACTTAAGTAACTTATAAGTCACCTATATGTCTATCCTTTACCTGGTAAAGGTTAGGTGCAAAGTTACTTAGTGTGTGGGCACCCTGGCACTAGCCAAGGTGCCCCCACATTGTTCAGGGCAAATTCCCCGGACTTTGTGAGTGCGGGGACACCATTACACGCGTGCACTACACATAGGTAGACCTATGTGTAGCTTCACAATGGTAACTCCGAATATGGCCATGTAACATGTCTAAATTCATGGAATTGCCCCCTCTATGCCATCCTGGCATTGTTGGCACAATCCCATGATCCCACGGGTCTGTAGCACAGACCCTGGTACTGCCAAACTGCCTTTTCAGGGGTTTCACTGCAGCTGCTGCTGCTGCCAAACCCTCAGACAGGTTTCTGCCCTCCTGTGGTCCAGCCAGGCTTGGCCCAGGATGGCAGAACAAAGGACTTCCTCAGAGAGAGGGTGCTACACCCTCTCCCTTTGGAAAAAGGTGTTAAGGCAGGGGAGGAGTAGCCTCCCCCAGCCTCTGGAAATGCTTTCATGGGCACAAATGGTGCCCATTTCTGCATAAGCCAGTCTACACCGGTTCAGGGACCCCTCAGCCCTGCTCTGGCGCGAAACTGGACAAAGGAAAGGGGAGTGACCACTCCCCTGACCTTCACCTCCCCTGGGAGGTGCCCAGAGCTCCTCCAGTGTGCTCCAGACCTCTGCCATCTTGGAAACAGAGGTGCTGCTGGCACACTTGACTGCTCTGAGAGGCCAGGGCCACCAGGTGACGTCAGAGACTCCTTCTGATAGGCTCCTTCAGGTGTTGCTAGCCTATCCTCTCTCCTAAGTAGCCAAACCCTCTTTTCTGGCTATTTAGGGTCTCTGCTTTGGGGAATTCCTTAGATAACGAATGCAAGAGCTCATCAGAGTTCCTCTGCATCTCTCTCTTCACCTTCTGCCAAGGAATCGACTGCTGACCGCGCTGGAAGCCTGCAAAACTGCAACAAAGTAGCGAAGACGACTACTGCAACTCTGTAACGCTGATCCTGCCGCCTTCTCGACTGTTTTCCTGGTGGTGCATGCTGTGGGGGTAGTCTGCCTCCTCTCTGCACTAGAAGCTCCGAAGAAAATTCCCGTGGGTCGACGGAATCTTACCCCTGCTACCGCAGGCACCAAAGAACTGCATCACCAGTCCCCTGGGTCTCCTCTCAGCATGACGAGCGAGGTCCCTTGAATCCAGCAACTCTGTCCATGTGACTCCCACAGTCCATTGACTCTTCAGTCCAAGTTTGGTGGAGGTAAGTCCTTGCCTCCTCACGCCAGACTGCATTGCTGGGAACCATGACTTTTGCAGCTACTCCGGCCTCTGTGCACTTCCGGTGGAAATCCTTTGTGCACAGCCAAGCCTGGGTCCACGGCACTCTAACCTGCATTGCAGAACTTTCTAAGTTGTCCTCCGACGGCGTGGGACTCCTTTGTGCAACTTCGGGTGAGCACCATTTCACTCCTCTTTGTAGTGCCTGTTCAGGCACTTCTGCGGGTGCTTCCTGCTTCTGAGAGGGCTCCTTTTCTTGCTGGGTGCTCCCTCTGTCCCTTGACGCAATTGACGACATCCTGGTCCCTCCTGGGCCACAGCAGCATCCAAAAACCCTACCTGCATGATTTGCAGCTAGCAAGGCTTGTTGGCAGTCTTTCGGCAGAAAAACACTTCTGCACGACTCTTCACGACGTTGGACATCCATCCTCCAAAGGGGAAGTTTCTATCCCTTGTCGTTCTTGCAGAATCCTCAGCTTCTATTGCCTAGTAGTAGTTTCTTTGCACCCACAGCTGGCATTTCCTGGGCATCTGCCCATCTCCGACTTGCTTGTGACTTTTGGACTTGGTCCCCTTGTTCCACAGGTCCCCTCGTTTGGAAATCCATCATTGTTGCATTGCTGGTTTGTGTCTTTCCTGCAGAATTCCCCTATCACGACTTCTGTGCTCTTTGGGGAACTTTAGTGCATTTTGCACTCACTTTTCAGGGTCTTGGGGTGGGCTATTTTTCTAACCCTCACTGTTTTCTACAGTCCCAGCTACCCTCTACAAGGTCACATAGGTTTGGGGTCCATTCGTGGTTCACATTCCACTTTTGGAGTATATGGTTTTTGTTGCCCCTATCCCTATGTGCCCCCATTGCATCCTATTGTAACTATACATTGGTTGCACTGTTTTCTAAGACTATACTGCATATTTTTGGTATTGTGTACATATATCTTGTGTATATTTGCTATCCTCATACTGAGGGTACTCACTGAGATACTTTGGCATATTGTCATAAAAATAAAGTACCTTTATTTTTAGTATATCTGTATATTGTGTTTTCTTATGATATTGTGCAAGTGACACTAGTGGTACTGTAGGAGCTTCACTCGTCTCCTAGTTCAGCCTAAGCTGCTCTGCTAAGCTACCATTATCTATCAGCCTAAGCTGCTAGACACCCTATACACTAATAAGGGATACCTGGGCCTGGTGCAAGGTGTAAGTACCCCTTGGTACTCACTACAAGCCAGTCCAGCCTCCTACACAGGCGTCCTGAGCAGTCAGCGGTCGATCCTTTGGCAAAAGGTGAAGAGAGAGATGCAGAGGAACTCTGGTGAGCTCTTGCATTCGTTATCTGAAGACTTACCCAAAGCAGAGACCATAAATAGCCAGAAAAGGAGGTTTGGCTACCTAGGAAGGAGGATTGGCTACTAAGAGAGGTAAGAGCCTATCAGAAGGAGTCTCTGACATCACCTGCTGGCACTGGCCACTCAGAGCAGTCCAGTGCGCCACAAACACCTCTGTTTCTAAGATGGCAGAGGTCTGGGACACACTGGAGGCGCTCTGGGCACCTCCCCTGGGAGGTGCAGGTCAGGGGAGTGGTCACTCTCCTTTCCTTTGTCCAGTTTTGCACCAGAGCAGGGCTGGGGGATCCCTGAACCGGTGAAGACTGGCTTATGCAGAGATGGGCACCATCTGTGCCCATCAAAGCATTTCCAGAGGCTGGGGGAGGCTACTCCTCCCCAGCATTCACACCTATTTCCAAAGGGAGAGGGTGTTACACCCTCTCTCAGAGGAAGTACTTTGTTCTGCCTTCCTAGGCCAGGGCTGCCTGGACCCCAGGAGGGCAGAAACCTGTCTGAGGGGTTGGCAGCAGCTGCAGTGGAGACCCCGGAAAGGCAGTTTGGCAGTACCTGGGTTCTGTGCTACAGACCCGGGGGATCATGGAATTGTCCCCCCAATACCAGAATGGCATTGGGGTGACACTTCCATGATCTTAGACATGTTACATGGCCATGTTCGGAGTTACCATTGTGACGCTGTACATAGGTAGTGACCTATGTACAGTGCACGCGTGTAATGGTGTCCTCGCACTCACAAAGTCCGGGGAATTTGCCCTGAACGATGTGGGGGCACCATGGCTAGTGCCAGGGTGCCCACACACTAAGTAACTTTGCACCTAACCTTCACCAGGTGAAGGTTAGACATATAGGTGACTTATAAGTTACTTAAGTGCAGTGGTAAATTGCTGTGAAATAACATGGACGTTATTTCATTCAGGCTGCGCTGGCAGGCCTGTGTAAGAATTGTCAGAGCTCCCTATGGGTGGCAAATGAAATGCTGCAGCCCATAGGGATCTCCGGGAACCCCAATACCCTGGATACCTCAGTACCATATTCTAGGGAATTATATGGGTGTACCAGTATGCCAATGTGAATTTGGTAAATTTAGTCACTAGCCTGTTAGTGACAAATTTGGAAATAAAGAGAGAGCATAACCACCGAGGTTCTTATTAGCAGAGCCTCAGTGAGACAGTTAGGCATCACACAGGGAACACATATAGGCCACAAACGTATGAGCACTGGGGTCCTGGCTAGCAGGGTCCCAGTGACACATAACAAACATACTGACAACATAGGGTTTTCTCTATCAGCACCGGTCCCTGGCTAGCAGGATTCCAGTGAGACAGTGAAAACACCCAGACATATACTCACAAACAGGCCAAAAGTGGGGGTAACAAGGCTAGATAGAGGCTACTTTCTCACACAACCCCCCCCCCCCCAAACGAAGGACAATAAGGCTAACTTTGGCCAGTTGAGTCTTTATTGTCTAAGTGGTGATAAGTGGAGAGTAGCTCTGCAATAGACTGGTTACTCCCTTTATCATCCACTATATGGTTCCTTCCCTGTGGGGATGTAAACCACCCTGTTTGAAGTTTTTTAGCTAACCAAGAATGTGAAGATATATTCTCAGAGTTCCTATCAGTAAGTTTTAGTTTAGAACAGTGGGAATTGTCCACTGGACCTATTTCTAGTGATGAGAATGCCAGACAGGGATGCTGTCTCAGTAAAGCCATAGCTGGGCAAAAACATTGTCCATATGGCTGTAAGAGAGAACAGGGATGCTGTTTCTCTTGTTTTGGAGCAGGGCAGGGATGCTGTCCTATGAGCTCCACACTAGGGCAGGGCTGCTGTCCTAAGTGTTTTGAGGCAGTGCAGGGTTGCTGCACTAAAGTTTCTCTGCGAGGGTTGGAGGGATGCTCCATGTTAACTACAATGGTGGACTTTTTCTCACCAATATTAGTTATCCCACAGAGAGGTACTTCCACCTCAGGGAGTACAGCTGTGCCAGCTGATGGTTCCCTTGGTACAGGTGCCACCACATGGAGAGGTTTCTCCTACCACAGGAATGGTATCCTGAATGGCAGGGTGGGTAGGGGATACTGTGATCCCCTTCTTACCTGTTGATGGAGAGGGATCCTGAGCTTTCAGGCCTGTTCCTCTCCTTTACTTTTTCATTTCAGTAGAAATAAGAGGAAGCAATTCCTCAGGGATACCCAGCATGGCTGCATGGGTATAAAACTCTACCTCAGCCCAACCTGAGGTCTCTAGGTCATTACCTAAGAGACAGTCAACAGGTAAGCTAGGTGACACTACCACCTGCTTAGGGCCAGTAACTCCACCCCAACTAAGCTGAACTATAGCTAAGGGAAGAAACTTAGTGGAGTTATGGACATCAATAATTTTGTACTGTTGTCCAATGATGTGTTGTTCAGGAGGCACTAGGTTTTCAGTCACCAAAGTGATACTGGCACCTGTGTCCCTGTAGGCCTGCTCCTCAACACCATTTATTGAAACTGTCTGCCTGTACTTATCCATTGTAAGGGGACAAGCAGCCAGAGTGGCAAGGCCAATGTGCACGAGGCTGGCCTGGCTTGTAGTGGGTACCAGAGGTACTTACACCTTGTGCCAGGTCCAGTTATCCTTAATAGTGTAGAAGAGGTGTTTCTAGCAGCTTAGGCTGATAGAAGGTAGCTATGGCAAAGCAGCTTAGGCTGAACTAGGAGACATGTAAAAATCCTACTATACCACTGGTGTCATATGCACAATATCATAAGAAAACACAATACACAGATATACTAAAAATAAAGGTACTTTATTTTTATGACACTATGCCAGAAGTATCTCAGTGTGAGGATAAGATATATACACAAGATATATGTACACAATACTAAAATTATGCAGTAATAGCAAAAGGAAATAATGCAAACAGTGTAAAGTTACAATAGATTGCAAGAGGAGCATATAGGTATAGGGGCAACACAAACCATATACTCCAAAAGTGGAATGCGAACCACGAATGGACCCCAAACCTATGTGAACTTGTAGAGGGTCGCTGGGACTGTAAGAAAACAGTGAGGGTTAGAAAAATAGCCCACCCTAAGACCCTGTAAGGTAGGTGTAAAGTGCACCTACAACCCCCTGAGAGCACAGAAGTCATGATAGGGGGATTCTCCAAGGAAAACCAACACCAGCAATGCAACAACAGTGGATTTCTGGACCTGAGTACCTGTAAGACAAGGGGACCAAGTCCAAGAGTCGCGACAGTGTCGAGAGTGGGCAGGAGCCCAGGAAATGCCAGCTGAGGGTGCAAGGAAGTTGCCACCGTATGGAAGAAGTTTAATGTTTTGCAAGAACGAAGAAGACTAAGAACTTCCCCTTTGGAGGATGGATGTCCCATGTCATGAAGAAGCTTGCAGAGGTGTTCCCACGCAGAAAGACAGTAAACAAGCCTTGCTAGCTGCAAGGGTTGCAGTTAGGGTTTTTGGATGCTGCTGTAGCCTAGGAGGAACCAGGATGTCGCCACTTAGATGAGGAGACAGAGGGGGTGCCCAGCAAGTCAGGGAGCCCTCACAGAAGCAGGCAGCACCCGCAGAAGTACTGGAACAGGCACTTAGAAGAGGAGTGAACTGGAGTCAATGTGAAGTCACAAAAGGGAGTCCCACGACGCCGGAGGACAACTCAGAAGGTTGTGCACTGCAGGTTCGAGTGTCAGGGACACAGGCTTGGCTCTGCATGAAGGAAATCCTGGAAGAGTGCACAGGAGCCGGAGCAGATGCAAATCACACGGTACCCAGGAATGCAGTCTAGCGTGGGGAGGCAAGGACTTACCTCCACCAAACTTGGACTGAAGAGTCACTGGACTGTGGGAGTCACTTGGACAGAGTTGCTGAGTTCCAGGGACCACGATCGTCATGCTGAGAGGGGACCCAGAGGACCGGTGATGCAGTCTTTTGTTGCCTGCGGTTGCAGGGGGAAGATTCCGTCAACCCACGGGAGATTTCTTCACAGCTCCTGGAGCAGAAAGGAGGCAGGCTACCCCCAGAGCATGCACCACCAGGAAGCAATCGAGAAAGCCGGCAGGATGAGCGATACAAAGTTGCTAGTAGTCGTCTTTGCTACTTTGTTGAGATTTTGCAGGCGTCCTGAGCAGTCAGCGGTCGATCCTTTGGCAGAAGGTGAAGAGGGAGATGCAGAGGAACTCTGGTGAGCTCTTGCATTCGGTATCTGAAGAATTCCCCAAAGCAGAGACCCTAAATAGCCAGAAAAGGAGGTTTGGCTACCTAGGAAGGAGGATTGGCTACTAAGAGAGGTAAGAGCCTATCAGAAGGAGTCTCTGACGCCACCTGCTGACACTGGCCACTCAGAGCAGTCCAGTGTGCCAGCGACAACTCTGTTTCCAAGATGGCAGAGGTCTGGGGCACACTGGAGAATCTCAGGGCACCTCCCCTAGGAGGTGCAGGTCAGGGGAGTGGTCACTCCCCTTTCTTTTGTCCAGTTTCGTGCCAGAGCAGGGCTGGGGGATCCCTAAACCGGTGTAGACTGGCTTATGCAGAGATGGGCAGCATCTGTGCCAATCAAATCATTTCCAGAGGCTGGGGGAGGCTACTGTTCCCCAGCCTTCACACCTATTTCCAAAGGGAGAGGGTTTTACACCCTCTCTCAGAGGAAATCCTTTGTTCTGCCGTCCTGGGCCAGGGCTGCCTGGACCCCAGGAGGGCAGAAACCTGTCTGAGTGGTTGGCAGCAGCTACAGTGGAGACCGCGGAAAGGCAGTTTGGTAGTACCCGGGTTCTGTGCCAGAGACCCGGGGGATCCTGGAATTGTCTCCCCAATGCCAGAATGGCATTGGGGTGACAATTCCATGATCTTAGACATGTTACATGGCCATGTTTGGAGTTACCATTGTGACGCTATACATAGGTAGTGACCTATGTATAGTGCACACGTGTAATGGTGTCCCCGCACTCACAAAGTCCGGGGAATTTGCCCTGAATAAATTGGGGGCACCTTGGCTAGTGCCAGGGTGCCCACACACTAAGTAACTTTGCACCCAACCTTCACCAGGTGAAGGTTAGACATATAGGTGACTTATCAGTTACTTAAGTGCAGTGGTAAATGGCTGTGAAATAACGTGGGCGTTATTTCACTCAGGCTGCAATGGCAGGCCTGTGTAAGAATTGTCAGAGCTCCCTATGGGAGGCAAAAGAAATGCTGCAGCCATAGGAATCTCCTGGAACCCCAATACCCTGGGTACCTCAGTACCATATACTAGGGAATTATAAGGGTGTTGCAGTATGCCAATGTGAATTGGTGAAATTGGTCACTAGCCTGTTAGTGGCAATTTGGAAAGCAGAGAGAGCATAACCACTGAGGTTCTGGTTAGCAGAGCCTCAGTGAGACAGTTAGTCGTCATCACACAGGGAACACATACAGGGCACATACTTATGAGCACTGGGTCCCTGCCTGGCAGGGTCCCAGTGACACATAGACTAAAACAACATATATACAGTGAAATATGGGGGTAACATGCCAGGCAAGATGGTACTTTCTACACAATGCCACTAGGTGTAACAGAAACTGTCTTGGGACTGACTATCCCAGTTTCTATGATGGACCCATAAGTGAACCCAACTACACCCTGTAGGAAAGTACCATCTTCCCTGGCATGTTACCCCCATATTTCACTGTATATATGTTGTAGCTAGCTAGCAAGGGTTTTTTGCAGTCTTTCTCTACAAGCTTCTTAACGACGTGGGACATCCATCCTCCTAAGGGGAAGTTTCTAGCCCTCCTCTTTCTTGCAGAATCCACAACTTCTACCATCCGGTGTCAGCTTCTTTGCACCCTCAGCTGGCATTACCTGGGCATCTGCCCACTCTCGACATTGTCCCAACTCTTGGACTTGGTGCCCTTGTTCCACAGGTACTCAGGTCCGTAAATCCACGTTGGTTGCATTGCTGGTGTTGGTCTTCCTTGCAGAATTCCCCTATCACGATTTCTGTGCTCTCTGGGGAATATAGGTGCACTTTACACCTACTTTTCAGGGTCTTGGGGTGGGCTATTTTTCTAACCCTCACTGTTTTCTTGCAGTCCCAGTGACCCTCTACAAGCTCACATAGGTTTGGGGTCCATTCGTGGTTCGCATTCCACTTTTGGAGTATATGGTTTGTGTTGCCCCTACACCTATGTGCTACTATTGCAATCTATTGTAATTCTACACTGTTTGCATTATTTTTCTTGCTATTACTTACCTAATTTTGGTTTGTGTACATATATCTTGTGTATATAACTTATCCTCATACTGAGGGTACTCACTGAGATACTTTTGGCATATTGTTATAAAAATAAAGTACCTTTATTTTTAGTATATCTGTGTATTGTGTTTTCTTATGATATTGTGCATATGACACCAGTGGTATAGTAGGAGCTTTGCATGTCTCCTAGTTCAGCCTAAGCTGCTCTGCTATAGCTACCTTCTATCAGCCTTAGCTGCTAGAAACACCTCTTCTACACTAATAAGGGA
Organism: Pleurodeles waltl; assembly: GCF_031143425.1. Classification (NCBI taxonomy): domain Eukaryota; kingdom Metazoa; phylum Chordata; class Amphibia; order Caudata; family Salamandridae; genus Pleurodeles; species Pleurodeles waltl. The sequence continues at coordinate 1,178,829,341 of NC_090445.1, read as the reverse complement.
TAACTGGACCTGGTACAGAGTGTAAGTACCCCTTGGTACCCACTACAAGCCAGGCAAGCCTCCTCCATTGGTTGTGCAGCGGTGGGATAAGTACTTGCAACTACTTACCACTTTGTCATTGTGTACCTTTCATAAGAGAATAATATACAAAACAAGTTCGGTGTATGTACACCTAACCAAAAAGTTTTGCTTTTCTTCTCTTACACTATCTGCTAAGTGCTGAAAAGTACTCCCAAACTTTAAAAAAGTTTCAAAAAGTTGAAAACGTTTTTTTCTTGTTCCTTAAAAAGTCCTGAAACTTTTTCTATCTTTCATCTGTCTCTAAACCTTTTTCTATCATGTCTGGTGTAGGAACTCCTCTTAATTTGGTCAGTACAACTTATGACAATCTTAACTTTAAGAGCCTAAGGAGTCTCTGCATTGATAGAGGTTTAGTGGTAGGAAAGAACCCTTCTAGAGAGTTACTGTCTAATATGCTTATTGAGAATGATAAGGCCCAGGGTGGCACCTCATCTGAAAAGGTGATGGATAGCTCACACTCTGACTCAGGGGAACCCCTTGAGAGAATGTTACAGGGTTCCCTTACTAATCTGACCCTTAGCAGACCACCTAGCAATGCTGGTAGTTATAGAAGCTCCCATCACAGTAGGCATGATTTTGTTCCTGTAGGCCAGGTTGTTAGGGTGCCAACTGTTAGGGACAGGTCTCCCTCTGTTCATTCACATCATTCTTCTGTGTCAAGACATTCCCAAAACACCCACCCTGATGACAAGATGTTAGAAAGGGAACTCAAGTTGAGAGTGGAAGAGTCCAGGCTGAAACTTAAACAGCAACAGCTGGCTCTAGACAGGGAATCCTTAGACTTAGAAAAAGAGAAACAGAGGTTGGGGTTTGGACCCCATGGTGGCAGCAGCAGTATTCCAGATAGCGATCCTGTGAGAGAACATGATTCTAGGACTCTGCATAAGATAGTTCCCCCTTACAAAGAGGGGGATGACATTAACAAGTGGTTTGCTGCACTTGAGAGGGCCTGTATGGTACAGGGGGTCCCTCAAAGGCAGTGGGCTGCTATCCTATGGCTATCTTTCAGTGGAAAGGGTAGGGATAGGCTCCTTACTGTGAAGGAAAGTGATGCCAATAATTTTACAGTTTTGAAGAATGCACTCTTGGATGGATTTGGCTTAACAACTGAACAATACAGGATTAAGTTCAGAGACACCAGAAAAGAGTCCTCACAAGACTGGGTAGACTTTGTTGACTATTCAGTGAAGGCCTTGCAGGGGTGGTTACATGGCAGTACAGATTCTGATTATGAAAGCCTGTACAATCTAATCTTGAGAGAGCATATTCTGAATAACTGTGTGTCTGATTTGTTACACCAATATGTAGTGGACTCAGATCTGACCTCTCCCCAAGAATTGGGAAAGAAGGCAGACAAATGGGTCAGAACAAGAGTGAATAGAAAAGTTCAGACAGGGGGTGACAAGGATGGCAAGAAGAAGGATGGTAAGTCTTCAGACAAGGGTGAGGACAAATCTAAAAATTAGTCTTCATCAGGCCCACAAAAACACTCTGGTGGGGGTGGTGTGTCAAAATCCTCTTCTAATCAAGTAAAGAAACAATGGTGCTATTTATGTAAAGTAAAATGCCATTGGACAACTGATGCCAGTTGTCGAAAGAAAAGCACCAAGCCTCCCACTACCTCAACCCCTACTGCAACCTCTAGTGCCCCTAGTAATAGCAGTGGTGGTGGGAGCAAACCTACTAATAGCCAATCCAAGGGAGTAGCTGGGGTCACTTTTGGTAATTTAGTTGGGGTTGGTCTTGTTAGGGAGACCACAGAGGCTTGTGCTAGACTCTGAAGGTGCCATTGATTTGGCCACCTTGGTTGCTTGCCCCCTTAATATGGATAAGTAGAAGCAACTTCCCCTAATCAATGGTGTTGAGGTTCAGGCCTTCAGGGACACAGGTGCCAGTGTTACCATGGTAATAGAGAAACTAGTACACCCTGAACAACACCTACTTGGTCACCAGTACCAAGTGACAGACGCTCATAACAACACTCTTAGCCACCCCATGGCTGTTGTAAATCTCAACTGGGGGGGGTTACTGGTCCAAAGAAAGTTGTGGTTGCCTCAGATTTACCTGTAGACTGTCTACTAGGAATGATTTAGAGACATCAGCTTGGGCAGAAGTGGAGTTGGAGGCTCATGCAGCAATGCTGGGCATTCCTGGGCATATTTCTGCTTTGACAAGGGCTCAGGCCAAAAAGCAAAAAGGACAGGGTGACTTGGATCCTGGAACAATGGACCAAGTGCTCCGTAAAGCTAGGGTTAGTAAGGGTAAATCCCTACCCATTATCCCTCCCTCTACAGATGATTCTACTTCTGAGGAAGAAGAATTTCCCCCCTGTGCAGAACCTTCACCAGAGGAACTGGCAGCAGACACTGCTGAGCTTTTGGGTGGAGGGGGGCCTGCCAGGGAGGAGCTGAGTGTGGCACAGCAAACCTGACCCACATTAGAGGGTCTAAGACAGCAAGCTGTCAAACAGCAAAATGGGGATATCAGTGACTCACATAGAGTTTACTGGGAGGACAACCTCTTGTTAACAGAGGCAAGGGACCCAAAACCTGGAGCAGCCAGGAGATTGGTCATTCCCCTGCAATGCAGAGAGTTCCTCCTAACTCTGGCACACGACATTCCCTTGGCTGGACATTTGGGTCAGATTAAAACATGGGAAAGGCTTGTCCCCCTGTTTCTCTGGCCTAGGATGTCAGAGGACACAAAGGATTTTTGTAAGTCCTGCGTGACCTGCCAAGCCAGTGGCAAGACTGGTGGCATCCCAAAGGCTCCCCTTATTCCACTGCCTGTGGTTGGGGTTCCCTTTGAAAGGGTAGGGGTTGACATTGTTGGCCCCCTTGACCCTCCTACTGCTTCAGGCAATAGGTTTATCTTGGTGGTAGTGGACAATGCCACCAGATATCCTGAAACAATTCCTCTAAGGACCACTACAGCACCTGCAGTGGCAAACGCCCTCCTGGGAATCTTTTCCAGGGTGGGTTTCCCAAAAGAGGTTGCATCAGACAGGGGTAGCAACTTTATGTCTGCATACTTAAAGGCCATGCGGAAGGAATGTGGTGTAACACACAAATTCACTACACCTTATCATCCACAAACAAATGGACTGGTAGAGAGGTTTAATAAAACTCTCAAAGGAATGATAATGGGACTCCCTGAAAAACTCAGGAGGAGATGGGATTGAGTGGGCTTCAGCCCCTTTGAACTCCTCTTTGGGCACCCTATAAGAGTCCTCTAACACTTGTAAAGGAGGGTTGGGAACAACCTTTAAAAGCTCCCAAGCAATCCATAGTGGACTATGTACTCTGCGTAAGATCCAGAATGGCTAAGAACATGAAAAAGGCCAGTAAAAAACCTTCAGACCAGCCAAGAGCTCCAAAAGCAATGGCATTACCAGAAAGCTGTTCTGATTCAGTACCAACCAGGACAGAAGGTGTGGGTATTGGAACCTGTGGCCCCAAGAGCACTCCAAGACAAATGGAGTGGACCCCACATCATTGTTGAAAAGAAGGGAGAAGTCCCCTACTTGGTTGACTCAGGCACTGCCAGGAGTCCCCTTAGGGTGCTCCATGTCAATCGCCTAAAACCCTACTATGACAGGGCTGATCTCACCCTGCTCATGGCAACAGATGAAGGACAGGAAGAAGAGAGTGACCCTCTCCCTGATCTCTTCTCTTCCATAGAACAAGATGCTCTAGTGGAAGGTGTAGTTTTGGCAGACTGTCTCACTGCTGAGCAGAAAGACCACGGCATAAATCTCCTGGGTCAGTTATCTGAACTCTTTTCTACAGTGCCAGGCACCACTTCTTGATGTGAGCACACTATACATACTGGAGACAGCATGCCTGTCAAAAGTAAGATCTATAGGCAGCCTGACCATCTCAGGGACTGCATAAAACAAGAGGTTCAGAAAATGCTTGAACTGGGAGTGGTTGAACATTCTGAAAGCCCATGGGCCTCTCCTGTGGTGCTTGTACCAAAACCTCACTAAAAAGAAATTAGGTTTTGTGTAGATTACAGAGGTCTCAACCAGGAAACTAAAACTGATGCTCACCCTATACCCAGGGCAGATGAGCTCATAGATACACTGGCATCTGCCAAGTATCTAAGCACCTTTGATTTGACTGCAGGGTATTGGAAGATCAAGTTATCAGAGGATGCAAAAGCAAAAACAGCATTTTCGACTATTGGAGGGCGCTACCAATTCACAGTAATGCCCTTTGGTTTGAAAAATGCACCTGCCTCTTTTCAGAGGTTGGTGAATACAGTCCTGCAAGGGTTGGAGGCTTTCAGTGCAGCATATCTGGACGATATAGCTGTCTTTAGCTCCACCTGGGATGATCACCTGGTCCACCTGTGGAAAGTTTTAGAGGCCCTGCAGAAGGCAGGCCTCACTATCAAGACTTCAAAGTGCCAGATAGGGCAGGGGGAAGTGGTTTATCTGGGACACCTGGTAGGTGGAGAACAGATTGCACCACTTCAGGGGAAAATCCAAACTATCATAGATTGGGTTCCCCCTGCAACTCAGACCCAGGTGAGAGCCTTCTTAGGCCTCACTGGGTATTACAGGAGGTTCCTTAAGAACTATGGCTCCATTGCAGCCCCACTTAATGACCTATCCTCCAAGAAAATGCCTAAAAAGGTATTGTGGACAGCTAGCTGTCAAAAAGCTTTTGAGGAGCTGAAACAGGCCATGTGCACTGCACCTGTCCTAAAAAGCCCATGTTACTCCGAGAAATTCATTATTCAAACTGATGCATCTGAATTAGAGGTAGGGGCAGTCTTATCACAACTCAATTCTGAGGGCCAGGATCAACCTGTTGCTTTTATCAGCAGAAGGTTGACCCCTAGAGAAAAGCGTTGGTCTGCCATAGAGAGGGAGGCCGTTGCTTTGGTCTGGGCACTGAAGAAGCTAAGGCCATACCTGTTTGGACCTCACTTCATTGTTCAGACAGACCACAAACCTCTACTTTAGCGAAAACAAATGAAAGGTGAAAACCCTAAATTGTTGAGGTGGTCCATATCTCTACAGGGAATGGACTATACAGTGGAACATAGACCTGGGAGTACCCACTCCAATGCAGATGGACTCTCCAGATATTTCTACTTAGACAATGAAGACTCATCAGGTCATGGCTAGTCTTATTGTCCTTCGTTTGGGGGGGGGGTTGTGTAGGAAAGTACCATCTTGCCTGTCATGTTACCCCCATATTTCACTGTATATATGTTGTTTTAGTCTATGTGTCACTGGGACCCTGCCAGCCAGGGCCCCAGTGCTCATAAGTGTGCCCTGGATGTGTCCCCTGTGTGATGACTAACTGTATCACTGAGGTTCTGCTAACCAGAACCTCAGTGGTTATGCTCTCTCTGCTTTCTAAATTGTCACTAACAGGCTAGTGACCAATTTCACCAATTCACATTGGCATACTGGAACACCCTTATAATTCCCTAGTATATGGTACTGAGGTACCCAGGGTATTGGGGTTCCAGGAGATCCCTATGGGCTGCAGCATTTCTTTTGCCACCCATAGGGAGCTCTGACAATTCTTACACAGGCCTGCCACTGCAGCCGGCGTGAAATAACGTCCACGTTATTTCACAGCCATTTACCACTGCACTTAAGTAACTTATAAGTCACCTATATGTCTAACCTTCAACTGGTGAAGGTTGGGTGCTAAGTTACTTAGTGTGTGGGCACCCTGGCACTAGCCAAGGTGCCCCCACATCATTCAGGGCAAATGCCCAGGACTTTGTGAGTGCGGGGACACCATTACATGCGTGCACTGGACATAGGTCACTACGTATGTACAGTGTAACAATGGTAACTCCGAACATGGCCATGTAACATGTCTAAGATCACTGAATTGTCACCTCAATGCCATTCTGGCATTGGGGAGAAAATTCCATGATCCCCTGAGTCTCTAGCACAGACCCGGGTACTGCCAATCTGCCTTTCGCGGGGTTTCACTGCAGCTTCTGATGCTGCCTACCCCTCAGACAGGTTTCTGCCCTCCTGTGGTCCAGCCAGGCCTGGCCCAGGATGGCAGAACAAAGGACTTCCTCAGAGAGAGGGTGTTACACCCTCTCCCTTTGGAAAAAGGTGTCAGGGCTGGGGAGGAGTAGCCTCCCCCAGCCTCTGGAAATGCTTTGATGGGCACAGATGGTGCCCATCTCTGCATAAGCCAGTCTACACCGGTTCAGGGATTCCCCCAGCCCTGCTCTGGCACAAAACTGGACAAAGGAAAGGGGAGTGACCACTCCCCTGAACTGCACCTCCCAGGGGAGGTGCCCAGAGCTCCTCCAGTGTGCTCCAGACCTCTGCCATCTTGGAAACAGAGGTGTTGCTGGCACACTGGACTGCTCTGAGTGGCCAGTGCCAGCAGGTGACGTCAGAGACTCCTTCTGATAGGCTCTTACCTGTGTTACTAGCCTATCCTCCTTCCTAGGTAGCCAAACCTCATTTTCTGGCTATTTAGGGTCTCTGCTTTGGGGAATTCTTTAGATAACGAATGCAAGTGCTCATCCAAGTTCCTCTGCATCTCTCTCTTCACCCTCTGCCAAAGGATCGACCGCTGACTGCTCAGGACGTCTGCAAAACCGCAACAAAGTAGCAAAGACGACTACTGCAACCTTGTATCGCTTCATCCTGCTGGCTTTCTCGCCTGTTTCCTGGTGGTGCATGCTCTGGGGGTAGTCTGCCTCCTTCTTGCACCAGGAGCTCTGAAGAAATCTCCCGTGGGTCGACGGAATCTTCCCCCTGCAACCGCAGGCAACAAAAGACTGCATCACCGGTCCTCTGGGTCCCCTCTCAGCACAATGAGAGGGGTCCCTGGAACTCAGCAACTCTGTCCAAGTGACTCCCACAGTCCAGTGACTCTTCAGTCCAAGTTTGGTGGAGGTAAGTCCTTGCCTCCCCACACTAGACTGCATTGCTGGGTATCGCGTGATTTGCAGCTGCTCCGGCTCCTGTGCACTCTTCCAGGATTTCCTTTGTGCACAGCCAAGCCTGGGTCCCTGACACTCTAACCTGCAGTGCACAACCTTCTGAGTTGTCCTCCGGCGTCGTGGGACTCCCTTTTCTGACTTCGGGTGGACTCCGGTTCACTCCTCTTCCAAGTGCCTGTTCCAGTACTTCTGCGGGTGCTGCCTGCTTCTGTGAGGGCTCCCTGACTTGCTGGGCGCCCCCTCTGTCTCCTCATCCAAGTGGCAATATCCTGGTCACACCTGGGCCACAGCAGCATCCAAAAGCCCTAACCGCGACCCTTGCAGCTAGCAAGGCTTGTTTGCGGTCTTTCTGTATGGGAACACCTCTGCTAGCTTCTTCACGATGTGGCACATCTATCCTCCAAAGGGAAAGTTCCTAGTCCTCTTCGTTCTTGCAGAATTCACAGCTTCTACCATCCGGTGGCAGCTTCTTTGCACCCTCAGCTGGCATTTCCTGGGCATCTGCCCTCTCTCTAAATTGTCACGACTCTTGGACTTGGTCCCCTTGTTTCACAGGTACTCAGGTCCGGTAATCCAATGTTGTTGCATTGCTGGTGTTGGTCTTCCTTGCAGAATTCCCCTATCACAAATTCTGTGCTCTCTGGGGAATATAGGTGCACTTTACACCTACTTTTCAGGGTCTTGGGGTGGTTTTTTTTCTAACCCTCACTGTTTTCTTACAGTCCCAGCGACCCTCTACAAGCTCACATAGGTTTGGGGTCCATTCGTGGTTCGCATTCCACTTTTGGAGTATATGGTTTGTGTTGCCCCTATACCCTTCTGCTCCTATTGCAATCTACTGTAACTTTACATTGCTTGCATTACTTCCTTTTGCTATTACTACATATTTTTGGTATTGTGTACATACATCTTGTGTATATTTGGCATCCTCATACTGAGGGTACTCACTGAGATACTTTTGGCATATTGTCATAAAAATAAAGTACCTTTATTTTTAGTATATCTGTGTATTGTGTTTTCTTATGATACTGTGCATAAGACACCAGTGGTATAGTAGGAGCTTTGCATGTTTCCTAGTTCAGCCTAAGCTGCTCTGCTATAGCTACCTTCTATCAGCCTAGCTGCTAGAAACACCTCTTCTACACTAATAAGGGATAACTGGACCTCGTACAGAGTGTAAGTACCCCTTGGTACCCACTACAAGCCACGCCAGCCTCCTACACCCCCTTACATTGACTGTTGCCAGCAGTCCCACTACTATTACCACTACTGCTAGGGGCACTAGAGTTTGATGTATTAGTGGTGGTTGGCTCAGGGGGTTTACCTGGACAGGACTTATCCCCTTGCCAATGGCCTTTATTTTTACACACATAGCACCAAGGCTTTTTAATGTGTGTATGTTGTGAAGAAGAGGAAGAATTGGATTTATCCCCAGCCCCTGAAGAGTGTTTAGGATGTGAAGAAGAATCTTTGGTTTTACCCTTATCCCCATGCTTATCCTGAGATTTCTCACCATCTTTCTTCTTGCCATCCTTATCACCCCCTGTAAGAACTTTTCTGTTCACTCTTGTTCTGACCCATTTGTCTGCCTTCTTTCCCAATTCTTGGGGAGAGGTCAGATCTGAGTCCACTAGGTATTGGTGTAACAAGTCAGACACACAGTTATTCAGAATATGTTCTCTCAGAATAAGATTATACAGGCTTTCATACTCAGAAACTTTACTGCCATGTAACCACCCCTCCAAGGCCTTCACTGAACAGTCAACAAAGTCTATCCAGTCTTGTGAGGACTCTTTTCTGGTGTCTCTGAACTTAATCCTGTATTGTTAAGCCAAATCCATCCAAGAGTGATTCCTTCAAAACTGCAAAATTGTTAGCATCACTTTCTCTAACAGTAAGGAGCCTATCCCTACCCTTTCCATTGAAAGATAGCCACACTATAGCAGCCCACTGCCTTTGAGGGACCCCCTGTACCATACAGGCCCTCTCAAGTGCAGCAAACCACTTGTTGATGTCATCCCCCTCCTTGTAAGGTGGAACTATCTTGTGCGGATTCCTGGAATCATGCTCTTTAACAGGATTACTATCAGGAATACTGCTGCTGCAACCATGGGGTCCTAACCCTAATCTCTGTCTCTCCTTCTCCAGGGCTAGGGATTCCCTGTCTAGAGCCAGCTGTTGCTGTTTAAGCTTCAGTCTGGTCTCTTCCACTCTCAACTTTTTGAGTTCCCTTTATAACATGTTGTCTTCAATGTTGGTGGGTTGGGAATGCTTGGACACTGAGGACAAATTGGAAACAACAGAGGGAGATCTGTCCCTGACAGCTTGGACTCTCCCAACCTGGCCGCCAGGAATAAAAACATCCCTACTATGATGGGAGCTCCTATTACTACCAGCATTGCTAGGTGGTCTGCTAAGGGGCAGATTTGGAACAGAACCCTCCCCACCTCCCTCAAGGAGTTCCCCTGAGTCAGAATGGGAGCTATCTATTAACTTCTCATTTGAAGTGCCTGCTAGGGACTCATTGTAGGAGGCTGGCCTGGCTTGTAGTGGGTACCAGAGGTACTTACACCTTGTGCCAGGTCCAGTTATCCATTATTAGTGTAGAAGAGGTGTTTCTAGCAGCTTAGGTTGATAGAAGGTAGCTATGGCAAAGCAGCTTAGGCTGAACTAGGAGACATGTAAAGCTCCTACTATACCACTGGTGTCATATGCACAATATCATAAGAAAACACAATACACAGATATACTAAAAATAAAGGTACTTTATTTTTATGACAATATGCCAAAAGTATCTCAGTGAGTACCCTCAGTATGAGGATGCCAAATATACACAAGATATATGTACACAATACCAAAAATATGCAGTAATAGCAAAAGAAAGTAATGCAAGCAGTGTAAAGTTACAATAGATTGCAATAGGAGCACATAGGTATAGGGGCAACACACACAATACACTCCAAAAGTGGAATGCGAGCCACGAATGGACCCCAAACCTATGTGAGCTTGTAGATGGTCACTGGGACTGTAAGAAAACAGTGAGGGTTAGAAAAATAGCCCACCCCAAGACCCTGTAAGGTAGGTGTAAAGTGCACCTACAACCTCCAGAGAGCACAGAAGTCGTGATAGGGGGATTCTGCAAGGAAAACCAACACCAGCAATGCAACAACAGTGGATTTCCGGACCTGAGTACCTTTAAGACAAGGGGACCAAGTCCAAGAGTCGCGACAGTGTCGAGAGTGGGCAGGAGCCCAGGAAATGCCAGCTGAGGGTGCAAGGAAGCTCCCACAAGATAGAAGAAGCTTGGTGTTTTGCAAGAACGAAGTGGACTAGGAACTTCCCCTTTGGATGATGGATGTCCCACGTCGTGAGGAAGCTTGCAGAGGTGTTCCCACGCAGAAAGACCGCAAACAAGCCTTGCTAGCTGCAAGGGTCGCAGTTACGGTTTTTGGATGCTGCTGTGGCCCAGGAGGGACCAGGATATCGCCACTTGGATGAGGAGACAGAGGGGGCGCCCTGCAAGTCAGGGAGCCCTCAGAGAAGCAGGCAGCACCCGCAGAAGTACCGGAACAGGCACTTAGAAAAGGAGTGAACCGGAGTCCACCCGAAGACACAAAAGGGAGTCCCACAACGCCGGAGGACAACTCAGAAGGTTGTGCACTGCAGGTTAGAGTGTCGGGGACCCAGGCTAGGCTGTGCACGAAGGAAATCCTGGAAGAGTGCACAGGAGCCAGAGCAGCTGCAAATCACGCGGTACCCAGCAATGCAGTCTAGCGTGCGGAGGCAAGGACTTACCTCCACCAACTTTGGACTGAAGAGTCAATGGACTGTGGGAGTCACTTGGACAGAGTTGCTGAGTCCCACGGACCACGCTCGCCGTGTTGAGAGGGGACCCAAAGGACCGGTGATGCAGTCTTTTGTTGCCTGCGGTTGCAGGGGGAAGATTCCGTCGACCCACAGGAGATTTCTTCAGAGCTCCTGGTGCAGAAAGGAGGCAGGCTACCCCCAGAGCATGCACCACCTGGAAACAGTCGAGAAAGCCGGCAGGATGAAGCGATACAAGGTTGCTAGTAGTTGTCTTGCTACTTTGTTGCGGTTTTGCAGGCGTCCTGAGTAGTCAGCGGTCGATCCTTTGGCAGAAGGTAATGAGGGAGATGCAGAGGAATTCGTTATCTGAAGAATTTCCCAAAGCAGAGACCCTAAATAGCCAGAAAAGGAGGTTTGGCTACCTAGGAAGGAGGATAGGCTAGTAAGAAAGGTAAGAGCCTATCAGAAGGAGTCTCTGACGTCACCTGCTGGCACTGGCCACTCAGAGCAGTCCAGTGTGCCAGCAACACCTCTGTTTCCAAGATGGCAGAGGTCTGGGTCACACTGGAGGAGCTCTGGGCACCTCCCCTGGGAGGTGCAGGTCAGGGGAGTGGTCACTCCCCTTTCCTTTCTCCAGTTTTGCACCAGAGGAGTGCTGGGAAATCCCTAAACCGGTGTAAACTGGCTTATGCAGAGATGGGCAGCATCTGTGCACATCAAAGCATTTCCAGAGGCTGGGGGAGGCTACTCCTCCCCATCCATCACACTTATTTCCAAATGGAGAGGGTGTCACACCCTCTCTCAGAGGAAATCCTTTGTTCTGCCTTCCTGGGCCAGGGCTGCCTGGACCCCAGGAGTGCAGAAACCTGTATGAGGGGTTGGCAGCAGCAGCAGCTGTAAGGGAGACCCCGGAAAGACAGTTTGCCGGTACCCGGGTTCTGTGCTAGAGACCCGGGGGATCATGGAATTGTGGCATTGGGGTGACAATTCCATGATCTTAGACATGTTACATGGCTATGTTCGGAGTTACCATTGTGACGCTGTACATAGGTAGTGACCTATGTACAGTGCACATGTGTAATGGTGTCCCCGCACTCACAAAGTCCGGGGAATTTGCCCTGCACGATGTGGGGGCACATTGGCTAGTGCCAGGGTGCCCACTGTAGGAAAGTACTATCTTGCCTGGCATGTTACCCCCATTTTTCACTGTATATATGTTGTTTTAGTTGTATGTGTCACTGGGACCCTGCCAGCCAGGGCCCCAGTGCTCATAAGTGTGCCTGACTGTGTTACCTGTGTTATGACTAACTGTCTCACTGAGGCTCTGCTATCCAGAACCTCAGTGGTTATGCTCTCATTTCTTTCAAATTGTCACTAACAGGCTAGTGACCAATTTTACCTATTTACATTGGCTTACTGGAACACCCTTATAATTCCCTAGTATATGGTACTGAGGTACCCAGGGTATTGGGGTTCCAGGAGATCCCGATGGGCTGCAGCATTTCTTTTGCCACCCATAGGGAGCTCTGACAATTCTTACACAGGCCTGCCACTGCAGCCTGAGTGAAATAACGTCCACGTTATTTTACAGCCATTTACCACTGCACTTAAGTAACTTATAAGTCACCTATATGTCTAACTTTTACCTGGTAAAGGTTAGGTGCAAAGTTACTTAGTGTGAGGGCACCCTGGCACTAGCCAAGGTGCCCCCACATTGTTCAGGGCAAATTCCCCGGACTTTGTGCATGCGGGGACACCATTACACGTGTGCACTACACATAGGTCACTACCTATGTGTAGCTCCACAATGGTAACTCCGAATATGGCCATGTAACATGTCTATGATCATGGAATTGCCCCCTCTATGCCATCCTGGCATAGTTGGCACAATCCCATGATCCCAGTGGTCTGTAGCACAGACCCTGGTATTGCCAAACTGCCTTTTCAGGGGTTTCACTGCAGCTGATGCCAACCCCTCAGACAGGTTTCTGCCCTCCTGGGGTCCAGCCAGGCCTGGCCCAGGATGGCAGAACAAAGGACTTCCTCAGAAAGAGGGTGTTACACCCTCTCCCTTTGGAAAATGGTGTGAAGGCAGGGGAGGAGTAGCCTCCCCCAACCTCTGGAAATGCTTTCATGGGCACAGATGGTGCCCATTTCTGCATAAGCCAGTCTACACCGGTTCAGGGACCCCTCAGCCCTGCTCTGGCGCGAAACTGGACAAAGGAAAGGGGAGCGACCACTCCCCTGACCTGCACCTCCCCTGGGAGGTGCCCAGAGCTCCTCCAGTGTGCTCCAGACCTCTGCCATCTTGGAAACAGAGGTGCTGCTGGCACACTGGATTGCTCTGAGTGGCCAGGGCCAGCAGGTGACGTCAGAGACTCCTTCTGATAGGCTCCTTCAGGTGTTGCTAGCCTATCCTCTCTCCTAAGTAGCCAAACCCTCTTTTCTGGCTATTTAGGGTCTCTGCTTTGGGGATTTCCTTAGATAACGAATGCAAGAGCTCATCAGAGTTCCTCTGCATCTCTCTCTTCACCTTCTGCCAAGGAATCGACTGCTGACCGCGCTGGAAGCCTGCAAAACTGCAACAAAGTAGCAAAGACGACTACTGCAACTCTGTAACGCTGATCCTGCCGCCTTCTCGACTGTTTTCCTGGTGGTGCAGGCTGTGGGGGTAGTCTGCCTCCTCTCTGCACTAGAAGCTCCGAAGAAATCTCCCGTGGGTCGACGGAATCGTCCCCCTGCAACCGCAGGCACCAAAGAACTGCATCACCGGTCCCCTGGGTCTCCTCTCAGCACGACGAGCGAGGTCCCTTGAATCCAGCAACTGTGTCCAAGTGACTCCCACAGTCCAGTGACTCTTCAGTCCAAGTTTGGTGGAGGTCAGTCCTTGCCTCCCCACGCCAGACTGCATTGCTGGGAACCGCGACTTTTGCAGCTACTCCGGCCTCTGTGCACTTCCGGCGGAAATCCTTAGTGCACAGCCAAGCCTGGGTCCACGGCACTCTAACCTGCATTGCACGACTTTCTAAATGGCCCTCAGGCGACGTGGGACTCCTTTGTGCAACTTCGGGTGAGCACCATTTCACTCTTCTTCGTAGTGCCTGTTCTGGCACTTCTGCGGGTGCTGTCTGCTTTTGAGAGAGCTCCTTGTCTTGCTCGACACCCCCTCTGTCCCCAGATGCAATTGGTGACATCCTGGTCCCTCCTAGGCCACAGCAGCATCCAAAAACCCTAACCGCATGATTTGCAGCTAGCAAGGCTTGTTGGCGGTCTTTTGGCGGGAAAATACTTCTGCACGACTCTCCACGGCGTGCGAGATCCATCCTCCAAAGGAGAAGTCTCTAGCCCTTGTCGTTTCTGCAGAATTCTCAGCTTCTACTGTCCAGTAGCAGCTTCTTTGCACCCACAGCTGGCATTTCCTGGGCATCTGCCCATCTCCGACTTGCTTGTGACTTTTGGACTTGGTCCCCTTGTTCCACAGGTACCCTCGACTGGAAATCCATCGTTGTTGCATTGCTGGGTTGTGTCTTTCCTGCAGAATTCCCCTATCACGACTTCTTTGTCCTTAGGGGAACTTTAGTGCACTTTGCACTCACTTTTCAGGGTCTTGGGGTGGGCTATTTTTCTAACCCTTACTATTTTCTAATAGTCCCAGCGACCCTCTACAAGGTCACATAGGTTTGGGGTCCATTTGTGGTTCGCATTCCACTTTTGGAGTATATGGTTTGTGTTGCCCCTATCCCTATGTGCCCCCATTGCATTCTATTGTAACTATTCATTGTTTGCACTGTTTTCTAAGACTATACTGCATATTTTTGGTATTGTGTACATATATCTTGTGTATATTTGCTATCCTCATACTGAGGGTACACTCTAAGATACTTTGGCATATTGTCATAAAAATAAAGTACCTTTATTTTTAGTATAACTGTGTATTGTGTTTTCTTATGATATTGTGCAAGTGACACTAGTGGTACTGTAGGAGCTTCACTCGTCTCCTAGTTCAGCCTAAGCTGCTCTGCTAAGCTACCATTATCTATCAGCCTAAGCTGCTAGACACCCTATACACTAATGAGGGATACCTGGGCCTGGTGCAAGGTGTAAGTACCCCTTGGTACTCACTACAAGCCAGTCCAGCCTCCTACATTGGTTGTGCAGCGGTGGGATAAGTGCTTTGAGACTACTTACCACTCTTGTCATTGTACTTTTCATAAGAGAAAAATATACAAATCAAGTTCAGTGTGTGTACACATAACTAAAAAGTTTTGCAATTCCTCTTTTCACTCTTTTCTAAGTGCTGAAAAGTACCTCTAAACTTTCTAAAAGTTCTTAAAAAGTTTTAAAAGTTTTTTTTCTGTCTTTCCAAAAGTTCTGAAAAACTTTTTCTTCACTTTTTCTATCACTTAAACTCTTTCTAAAATGTCTGGCACAGGCCAAACTGTTGATCTGTCCAAACTTGCTTATGACAAACTTAGCTGGAAAGAAGCAAGGAGTCTCTGCATAGATAGAGGTTTAAGTGTAAGGAAGAATCCTTCTAGAGAACTGTTAGTGAATATGCTTGTTGAACAAGATAAGGCCAGAGCTGGCACTCCTGTTGAAAAGTTAGCTGATGGTTCCCACTCTGACTCTGGGGCACCCCTAGCTAAAGAAGTGGGAGGGAAACTTCCAAGCCTGCCCACCAGTAGACAACCTAGCATAGCTGGCACTGAGGTTGAGTCACATCATACTGATAGTGTGGTCTCACATCACAGTAAGAGTATTCACTCACATCATAGTAGAAGTGATGTCTCTGTGAGCCAAGCTGTTAGGTTGCCATCTGTTAGGGACAGGTCTCCTTCTGTCCTTTCTCATCATACTTCTGTTTCTAGACATGTCCCTCCCACCCAACCCGGTGACAGATTGTTAGAAAGGGAGCTCAATAGATTGAGAGTGGAACAAACCAGACTGAAGCTCAAGAAGCAACAGTTGGATTTGGATAGACAGTCTTTAGAAGTAGAGAAGGAAAGACAGAAACTGGGTTTAGAAACCCATGGTGGCAGCAGCAGTATTCCCAATAGTCATCCTGCAAAAGAGCATGATTCTAGGAATCTGCCCAAGATAGTTCCCCCTTATAAGGAGGGGGATGACATTAACAAGTGGTTTACTGCACTTGAGAGGGCCTGTGTTGTACAGGATGTCCCTCAAAGGCAGTAGGCTGCTATCCTATGGCTATCATTTAGTGGAAAGGGTAGGGATAGGCTCCTTACTGTGAAAGAAAGTGAAGCCAATGATTACAAAGTTCTTAAGAATGCACTCCTGGATGGTTATGGCTTAACCACTGAACAGTACAGTATGAAGTTCAGAGAGACCAAAAAGGAGTCTTCACAAGACTGGGTAGACTTTGTTGACCATTCAGTGAAGGCCTTGGAGGGGTGGTTACATGGCAGTAAAGTTACTGATTATGAAAGCCTGTATAACTTGATCCTGAGAAAGCATATTCTTAATAATTGTGTGTCTGATTTGTTGCACCAGTACTTGGTGGACTCTGATATGACCTCTCCCCAAGAATTGGGAAAGAAGGCAGACAAATGGGTCAGAACAAGGGTGAACAGAAAAGTTCATACAGGGGGTGACAAAGATAGCAATAAGAAGAAGGATGGTAAGTCTTCTGACAAGGGTGGGGACAAATCTAAAAATGAGTCTTCATCAGGCCCACAAAAACCCTCTGGTGGGGGTGGTGGGTCCAAATCCTCTTCCAATCAAAACAAAGAAAAGAAACCATGGTGCGATTTATGTAAAATAAAAGGCCATTGGACAACAGATCCCAGTTGTCCAAAGAAAAGCACCAAGCCTCCTACCACTACAACCCCTACTGCTACACCTAGTGTCCCTACTAATAGCAGTGGTGGTGGGAGCAAACCTACTAATAGCCAATCTAAGGGAGTAGCTGGGCTCACCTTTGGTAACTTAGTTGGGGTTGGTCTGATTAGGGAGACCACAGAGGCTGTGTTAGTCTCTGAGGGGGCTATTGATTTAGCCACCTTGGTTGCTTGTCCCCTCAACATGGGTAAGTACAAGCAACTACCCCTAATAAATGGTGTTGAGGTTCAGGCCTACAGGGACACAGGTGCCAGTGTCACAATGGTGATAGAGAAACTGGTCCACCCTGAACAACACCTACTTGGTCACCAGTACCAAGTAACCGATGCTCACAACAACACCCTTAGCCACCCCATGGCTGTTGTAAATCTCAACTGGGGGGGGGGTTACTGGCCCAAAGAAAGTTGTGGTTGCCTCAGATTTACCTGTAGACTGTCTATTAGGGAATGATTTAGAGACATCAGCTTGGGCAGAAGTGGAGTTGAAGGCTCATGCAGCAATGCTGGGCATTCCAGGGCATATTTTTGCTTTGACCAGGGCTCAGGCCAAAAAGCAAAAATGACAGGGAAACTTGGATCCTGGAACAATGGACCAAGTGCTCCCTAAAGCTAGGGCTAGTAGAAGTAAAGCACTACCTACTATCCCTCCTTCTACAGTGGATTCTACTTCTGAGGAAGAAGAATTTCCACCCTGTGCCGAACCTACACCAGAGGAGCTGGAAGCAGACACTGCTGAGCTTTTGGGTGAAGGGGGACCTGCCAGGGAGGAGCTGAGTGTGGCACAGCAGACCTGTCCCACACTAGAGGGTCTAAGGCAGCAAGCTGTCAAACAAGCTAATGGGGATGTCAGTGACTCTCACAGAGTTTACTGGGAGGACAACCTCTTGTACACTGAAGCAAGGGATCCAAAACCTGGAGCTGCCAGGAGATTGGTGATTCCTCAGGAGTACAGAAAGTTCCTCCTAACTCTTGCTCACAACATTCCCCTTGCTGGACATTTGGGGAAAATGAAAACTTGGGACAGGCTTGTTCCCTTGTTTCATTGGCCTAGAATGTCTGAGGACACAAAAGATTTTTGTAAGTCCTGTGAAACCTGTCAAGCCAGTTCCTGCAGTGGCAAAGTCCCTCCTGGGAATCTTTTCCAGAGTGGGCTTCCCAAAAGAGGTAGTTTCAGACAGAGGAAGCAATTTCAAGTGTGCTTACTTGAAGGCCATGTGGAAGGAGTGTGGGGTGACATACAAGTTCACCACACCCTATCATCCACAAACAAATGGACTGGTGGAGAGATTTAACAAAACTCTCAAAGGCATGATTATGGGTCTCCCTGAAAAACTCTGCAGGAGATGGGATATCCTGTTACCATGCCTCCTTTTTGCCTACAGGGAGGTACCCAAGAAAGGAGTGGGCTCCAGCACCTTTGAACTCCTCTTTGGACACCCTGTTAGGGGTCCACTAATACTTGTCAAGGAGGGTTGGGAACAACCTTTAAAAGCTCCAAAGCAAGATATTGTGGATTATGTACTTAGCCTCAGATCAAGGATGGCTGAGTACATGAAAAAGGCCAGAAAAAACCTTCAGGCCAGCCAAGAGCTCCAGAAGCAATGGCATGACCAGAAGGCTGTTTTGGTTCAGTACCAACCAGGGCAGAAAGTGTGGGTCTTGGAGCCTGTGGCCCCAAGAGCACTCCAAGATAAATGGAGTGGACCCCACCCAATTGTTGAAAAGAAGGGTGAAGTCACCTATTTAGTTGACTTAGGCACTGCCAGGAGTCCCCTTAGGGTGCTCCATGTCAACCGCCTGAAACCCTACTATGACAGGGCTGATCTCACCCTGCTCATGGCAACTGATGAGGGACAGGAAGAAGACAGTGATCCTCTACCTGATCTCTTCTCTTCCACAGAACAAGATGCTCTAGTGGAAGGTGTTGTACTGGCAGATTGTCTTACTGCTGAGCAGAAAGACCACTGCATAAATCTCCTGGGTCAGTTTTCTGAACTCTTCTCTACTGTGCCAGGTACCACTTCTTGGTGTGAGCACACTATAGATACTGGAGACAGCTTGCCTGTCAAAAGTAAAATCTATAGGCAGCCTGACCATGTCAGAGACTGCATAAAGCAAGAGGTGCACAAAATGTTAGAACTGGGAGTGGTTGAGCACTCTGAAAGTCCATGGGCTTCTCCTGTGGTACTTGTACCAAAACCTCATTCCAAAGATGGAAAGAAGGAAATGCGGTTTTGTGTAGACTACCGAGGTCTCAACCAGGTAACAAAAACTGACACTCACCCTATACCCAGGGCAGATGAGCTCATAGATACACTGGCATCTGCCAAGTATCTAAGCACCTTTGATTTGACTGTAGGGTATTGGAAGATCAAGTTATCAGAGGATGCAAAAGCAAAAACAGCATTTTCGACTATTGGAGGGCGCTACCAATTCACAGTAATGCCCTTTGGTTTGAAAAATGCACCTGTCTCTTTTCAGAGGTTGGTGAATACAGTCCTGCAAGGGTTGGAGGCTTTCAGTGCAGCATATCTGGACAATATAGCTGTCTTTAGCTCCACCTGGGATGATCACCTGGTCCACCTGTGGAAAGTTTTAGAGGCCCTGCAGAAGGCAGGCCTCACTATCAAGACTTCAAAGTGCCAGATAGGGCAGGGGGAAGTGGTTTATCTGGGACACCTGGTAGGTGGAGAACAGATTGCACCACTTCAGGGGAAAATCCAAACTATCATAGATTGGGTTCCCCCTGCAACTCAGACCCAGGTGAGAGCCTTCTTAGGCCTCACTGGGTATTACAGGAGGTTCCTTAAGAACTATGGCTCCATTGCAGCCCCACTTAATGACCTATCCTCCAAGAAAATGCCTAAAAAGGTATTGTGGACAGCTAGCTGTCAAAAAGCTTTTGAGGAGCTGAAACAGGCCATGTGCACTGCACCTGTCCTAAAAAGCCCATGTTACTCCGAGAAATTCATTGTTCAAACTGATGCATCTGAATTAGAGGTAGGGGCAGTCTTATCACAACTCAATTCTGAGGGCCAGGATCAACCTGTTGCTTTTATCAGCAGAAGGTTGACCCCTAGAGAAAAGCGTTGGTCTGCCATAGAGAGGGAGGCCGTTGCTTTGGTCTGGACACTGAAGAAGCTAAGGCCATACCTGTTTGGACCTCACTTCATTGCTCAGACAGACCACAAACCTCTACTTTAGCGAAAACAAATGAAAGGTGAAAACCCTAAATTGTTGAGGTGGTCCATATCCCTACAGGGAATGGACTATACAGTGGAACATAGACCTGGGAGTACCCACACCAATGCAGATGGACTCTCCAGATATTTCTACTTAGACAATGAAGACTCATCAGGTCATGGCTAGTCTTATTGTCCTTCGTTTGGGGGGGGGGGGTTGTGTAGGAAAGTACCATCTTGCCTGGCATGTTATCCTCATATTTCACTGTATACATGTTGTTTTAGTCTATGTGTCACTGGGACCCTGCCAGGCAGGGCCCCAGTGCACATAAGTGTGCCCTGTATGTGTTCCCTGTGTGATGACTAACTGTCCCACTGAGGCTCTGCTAACCAGAACCTCAGTGGTATGCTCTCTCTGCTTTCCAAATTGTCACTAACAGGCTAGTGACCAATTTCACCAATTCACATTGGCATACTGGAACGCCCTTATAATTCCCTAGTATATGGCACTGAGGTACCCAGGGTATTGGGGTTCCAGGAGATCCCTATGGGATGCAGCATTTCTTTTGCCACCCATAGGGAGATCTGACAATTCTTACACAGGCCTGCCACTGCAGCCTGAGTGAAATAACGTCCACGTTATTTCACAGCCATTTACTACTGCACTTAAGTAACTTATAAGTCACCTATATGTCTAACCTTTACCTCCCCAGACTTTACACCTATTTCCAAAAGGAGAGGGTGTTACACCCTCTCTTTTCAGGGCTGCCTGGACCCCAGGAGGGCAGAAACCTGTCTGAGGGGTTGGCAGCAGCAGCAGTTGCAGTGGAGACCCAGGAAAGGCAGTTTGGCAGTATCCGGGTTCTGTGCTAGAGACCCGGGGGATCATGGAATTGTCCCCCCAATGCCAGAATGGCATTGGGGTGCCAATTCCAAGATCTTAGACAGTTACATGGCCATGTTCGGAGTTACCATTGTGATGCTGTACATAGGTAGTGACCTATGTATAGTGCACGCGTGTAATGGTGTCCCCGCACTCACAAAGTCCGGGGAATTTGCCCTGAACGATGTGGGGGCACCTTGGCTAGTGCCAGGGTGCCCACACACTAAGTAACTTTGCACCCAACCTTCACCAGGTGAAGGTTAGACATATAGGTGACTTATAAGTTACTTAAGTGCAGTGGTAAATGGTTGTGAAATAACGTGGACGTTATTTCACGCAGGCTGCAGTGGCAGGCCTGTGTAAGAATTGTCAGTGCTCCCTATGGGTGGCAAAAGAAATGCTGCAGCCCATAGGGATCTCCTGGAACCCCAATACCCTGGGTACCTCAGTACCATATACTAGGGAATTAAATGGGTGTACCAGTATGCCAATGTGAATTGGAAAATGTAGTCACTAGCCTGTTAGTGACAAATTTGTAAAGCAGAGAGAGCATAACCACTGAGGTTCTGGTCAGTGAGACAGTTAGGCATCACAGAGGGAACACATACATATAGGCCACAACCTTATGAGCACTGGGGTCCTGGCTAGCAGGGTCCCAGTGACACATAAGAAATATACTGACAACATAGGGTTTTCACTATAAGCACTGGGCCCTGGCTAGCAGGATCCCAGTGAGACAGTGAAAACACCCTGACATATACTCACAGACAGGCCAAAAATGGGAGTAACAAGGCTAGAAAGAGGCTACTTTCTCACAGGACACCATTACACGCGTGAACTACATATAGGTCAATACCTACACGTAGCTTCACAATTATATTTCCGAATATGGCCATGTAACATGTCTAAGGTCATGGAATTCTCACCCAGTGCCAAATCTGGTATTAGGGTGCCAATCCTATGCGTCCCCGGGGCTCCAGCATGGAACCCGGGTACTGCCAAACTAGCTCTCTGGGGTTTTCACTACAGCTACCGCTGCTGCCAACCCACAGACAGGCTTCTGCCCTCCTGGCGTCTGGGCAGCCCAGTCCCAGGAATGCAGAACAAAGGATTTCATCTGAGAGAGGGTGTTACACCCTCCTACCTTTGGAAATAGGTGTGAAGGGCTGGGGAGGAGTAGCCTCTGGAAAAGCTTTGATGGGCACAGATGGTGCCCTCTCTGCATAAGCCAGTCTACATCGGTTCAGGGATCCCCCAGCCCTGCTCTGGCGCAAAAGTAGCAAGAAGACTACCAGCAACATTGTAGCACCTAATCCTGCCGGCTTTCTCAACTGTTTCCTGGTGGTGCATGCTCTGAGGGCTGTCTGCCTTCACCCTGCACTGGAAGCCAAGAAGAAATCTCCTGTGAGTAGATGGAATCTTCCCCCTGCTAACGCAGGCACCAAACTTCTGCTTCACCGGTCCTCTGGGTCCCTTCTCATTTTGACAAGCATGGTCCCTGGAACACAGCAGCTGGATCCAAGTTACCCCGACAGTCCAGTGGTCCATCTGTCCAAATTTGGTGGAGGTAAGTCCTTGCCTCCCCACGCCAGGCAGTAATCCTGTGTTATGCGTGAACTGCAGCTGCTAGTGCTTCTGTGCACTTTTGCAAGGAATCTCTCGTGCACAGTACAGCCCAGGTCTCCAGCACTCCGTCCTGCATTGCTCAACTCACTGAGTTGACCATCGGCTTTGTGGGACCCTCCTTTGGAGTGTTGAGGTGACCGCCGTGCTCATTATTCTTCAGCCCGTGTTCAAGTACTTCTGCGGGTGCTGCAGGCATTTTGCGTGGGCTCTCTGTTTTGCTGAGCGCCCACTCAGTCTCCTCTTCCAAGGGGCGGCCTCCTGGTCCTTCCTGGGCCTGGGCAGCACCCAATTTCTTTAACCAAGAACTTTGCAGTTAGCAAGGCTTGTTTGCGGTCTGTCTGCATGGAAGCAACTCTGCACCCTCCAGCACACCGTGGGACATCTTCTGTGCAAAGGAGAAGTTCCTGGCGTCTTCCGTTGTTGCAGAATCTTCAGCTTTTTCCACCCAGAGGCAGCCATTTTGCACCTTCATCCGGGGTTTAGTGGGCTCCTGCCCCCCCGGACACTTGCGTGACTCTTGGACTTGGTCTCCTTCCTTTACAGTTCCTCAGATCCAAGAATCCGTCTTCAGTGCTTTGCAGTCAGTTGTGGTCTTTGCAGAATCTCCTTTCTCGACTTTAGTGTGTTTCTGGGGAAGTAGAGTAAATTTACTCCTACTTTTCAGGGTCTTGGGGTGGGGTATCTTGGACACCCTTAGTATTTCTTACACAACCAGCAACCCTTCTACACACTACACTAGACCTGGGGTCCCCAAGTGGTTCTCATTCCACTTTCTTAGTATATGGTTTGTGTTGCCCCTAGGCCTTTTGCATTCTATTGTATTCTACAGTGTTTGTACTACTTTTCTAACTGTTTAATTACCTGATTCTGGTTTGTGTGTATATTTTATGTATTTTACTTACCTCCTAAGGGAGTATATACTTTGAGATGTTTTTGGCACATTGTCACTAAAATAGAGTACCTTTATTTTTAGTAACTCTGAGTATTGCGATTCTTGAGATGTGGTACTATATGATATAAGTGGTATGTAGGAGCTTTGCATGTCTCCTAGTTCAGCCTAAGCTGCTCTGCTATAGCTACCTCTATCAGCCTAAGCTGCTAGAACACTACTAATGTACTAATAAGGGATAACTGGACCTGGCACAAGGTGTAAGTACCCTCAGGTACCCACTATAAGCCTGGCCAGCCTCCTACATTGGTGGTGCAGCGGTGTGATAAGAACTTGTAACTGCTTTACCACATTGTCATTGGTGCTTTTCATAAGAAAAACACATTCCAAATACTTACAAATATACACAGTTAACCTAAACAGTTTAACTCTCTTTCTAAAAACTTTTCCAAAAGGTTTCTAAAACGTTTTCAAAAGATTTCAAAAGTTTGAAAAGTTTTTCTCTTTTCTTTCAAGGTTTCTAAAAACTGTTTTCTCTGTATCTTAAACTCCTTCTTAACAACTATGTCTGCAGTAGAGCTTACTCCCAGTTGTCCAGGCAACCTATGGGAGTTTCAACTTTATAAGTTTGAGGGGTCTCTGCAAAGAAAGAGGTTTAAGCATTGGTACGAACCCTACCAAAGATTTTCTCCTTAGCCTTCTCCTAGAAAGTGACCAGAACCAGTCTGGCCCATCCCAGGATCAGGAGGTAGAGGAGGGGGGTACCCAGCAAGAACCACGAGAGAGCCCTGAGGACTCTGGGGAGGGTTCCTCCAAAGACCTGTCAGCTAATAGGCCACCTAGTAACACTGGTAGTGGGAGGGGGTCACACATCAGTAGGGCACCTTTCACTCCAAAAGGCCAGGTAACTAGAGTCCAGTCAGTTAGAGACAGGTCCAGTTCTGCCAATTCCCACGTTTCCTCTGTGTCTCAGAATTCCCAAGCCACCCCCCCCCCCCGCCGAGAATGAAACCCTAGACAGGGAACTCAGAAAGCTGAGGTTGGAAGAGGCCAGATTGAAGCTGAGACAGAAGCAGTTGGCCTTAGACAAGTAATCTCTAGATGTAGAGAGGGAAAGGCAGAAGACGGGGTTAGTTCCCCATGGTGGCAGCAGCAGTGTTCTTGATAGTAATTGTAGGAGGCTGGCCTGGCTTGTAGTGGGTACCAGAGGTACTTACACCTTGTGCCAGGTCCAGTTATCCCTTATTAGCGTAGAAGAGGTGTTTCTAGCAGCTTAGGCTGATAGAAGGTAGCTATGGCAAAGCAGCTTAGGCTGAACTAGGAGACATGTAAAGCTCCTACTATACCACTGGTGTCATATGCACAATATCATAAGAAAACACAATACACAGAGTTACTAAAAATAAAGGTACTTTATTTTTATGACAATATGCCAAAAGTATCTCAGTGAGATATATGTACACAAACCAAAATTAGGTAAGTAATAGCAAGAAAAGTAATGCAAACAGTGTAGAATTACAATAGATTGCAATAGTAGCACATAGGTACAGTGGCAAAACAAACCATATACTCCAAAAGTGGAATGCGAACCACGAATGGACCCCAAACCTATGTGAGCTTGTAGAGGGTCGCTGGGACTGTAAGAAAACAGTGAGGGTTAGAAAAATAGCCCACCCCAAGACCCTGAAAGGTAGGTGTAAAGTGCACCTACTACCCCCAGAGAGCACAGAAGTCGTGATGGGGGGATTTTGCAGGAAGACCAAACACCAGCAATGCAACAACAGTGGATTTCCGGACCTGAGTACCAGTAAGACAAGGTGACCAAGTCCAATAGTTGCGACAGTATTGCGAGTGTGCAGGAGCCCAGGAAATGCCAGCTGAGGGTGCAAGGAAGCTGCCACCAGTTGGAAGAAGCTTGGAGTTCTGCAAGAAAGAAGAGGACTAGGAACTTCCCCTTTGGAGGATGGATGTCTCACAACACGATGAAGCTTGCAGAGGTGTTCCCACGCAGAAAGACTGCAAACAAGCCTTGCTAGCTGCAAGGATCACATTAGAGGTTTTTGGGTACTACTGCGGCCCAGGAGGGACCAGGATGTCGCCACTTAGAGGAGGAGACAGAGGGGCCTGCCAAACTGCCAAACTGCCTTTCCGGGGGTTTAACTGCAGCTGCTGCTGCTGCCAACCCCTCAGACAGGTTTCTGCCCTTCTGGGGTCCAGCCAGGCCTGGCCCAGGAAGGCAGAACAAAGGACTTCCTCAGAGAGAGGGTGTTACACCCTCTCCCTTTGGAAATAGGTGTCAGGGCTGGGGAGGAGTAGCCTCCCCCAGCCTCTGGAAATGCTTTGATGGGCACAGATGGTGCCCATCTCTGCATAAGCCAGTCTACACCGGTTCAGGGATCCCCCAGCCCTGCTCTGGTGAGAAACTGGACAAAGGAAAGGGGAGTGACCACTGCCCTGACCTGCACCTCCCAGGGGAGGTGCCCAGAGCTCCTCCAGCATGCCCCAGACCCCTGCCATCTTGGATTCAGAGGTGTGCTGGCACACTGGACTGCTCTGGACCCCCCACCTCCCAGCCCCTCGCCCTGCCCCGCGCTACTCACCCTCTCTCCTGCTCCTGCTTCTTTTCCTCCTCTCTGTCTCTTCCTCCTCGCTCCTCCTCTGCAATCTTCTTCTGTACTCTTCTTTTCCCCGTCTTCTCTCTTCTTCTGTGTGCTCCTCAGCCTCTCCTGTCGCCTCTCTTCTTCCTCATCTTGCTCTGTGGTCTTCTGCCTTCTGCTCTTCGTCTTCTGTATCTTCTTTGTTGATCTTCTGTTCGTCTGCTCTTCTGCCTCTTCGTCCCCTGCATCTTCCTCTGTGTTCTGCTGTTCTTCTGTGTTCTCCTCTTCTGTTCTTCTGTGTTCTTCTGTTCTTCTGTGTTCTTCCGGTCTTCTGTGTTCTTCTCTTCTGTTCTTCTGTGTTCTTTCGGTCTTCTGTGTTCTTCTCTTCTGTTCTTCTGTGTTCTTCCGGTATTCTCTGTTCTTCTCTTCTGTTCTTCTGTGTTCTTCCGGTCTTCTCTGTTCTTCTCTTCTGTTCTTCTGTGTTCTTCCGGTCTTCTGTGTTCTTCTCTTCTGTTCTTCTGTGTTCTTCTGTGTTCTTCCGGTCTTCTGTGCTCCTTGCTTCTGTTCTTCTGTGTTCTTCCGATCTTCTCTGTTCTTCTCTTCTGTTCTTCTCTGTTCTTCCGGTCTTCTGTGTTCTTCTCTTCTGTTCTTCTGTGTTCTTCTGTTCTTCTGTGTTCTTCTGGTCTTCTGTGCTCTTCGCTTCTTCTGTTCTTCAGTCTTCTCCGACCCCTGTCTCTTCCCGCCCCTGTCTCTGCCCTCCTGCTCCTGCCTCACCCCCCTCTATCTCTCCACCTATCTCTCACTATCACCCACATCTACCCTTTCGCCACCTGCCTCCCTCACTCCTCTACCTATCTCTCCATCTAACTCCCTCACTGACCCCCTCCTCCTATGTACCTATTTTTCTATCTCTCCACCTATCTCTCCATCTATCTATTTCCCTATCTCTCCCCCCGTCCCGACACCCCCTATGTTACCTATCTCCCTATCCTCTCACTCTACCTCTCACCCTGACCCACCTCTACCACCCCCCTATCTTTTCAACCCTACTCCTATCTCTCCCCCTAATCTCCTAAAACTCCTAACACTCACCCCCCTCCACCCTTAAACCCCCCTCACCCAGCTCTTCTCACTCTACCTGTCCCCTCCTTGCGCTTTCCCGCCGCGACCTCCTGCACGCCCCCGCCCCCCAGCTCCCATTCGCCCCCAGCTGACCCCTCCCCCCCTCCTCCCTCTTATGGCGGCCGCTGCGCGACAGTGGTAGCGACCCTTAACCCAAGGGTAGGTCGCTCCCCCTGCCGCTGCAGCTCCTCCAGGTTCCTGAGTTCCTGAGACCCACCTCACAGTAAGTACCCCTCACCTCCCAGCCCCTCGCCCTGCCCCGCGCTACTCACCCTCTCTCCTGCTCCTGCTTCTTTTCCTCCTCTCTGTCTCTTCCTCCTCGCTCCTCCTCTGCAATCTTCTTCTGTACTCTTCTTTTCCCCGTCTTCTCTCTTCTTCTGTGTGCTCCTCAGCCTCTCCTGTCGCCTCTCTTCTTCCTCATCTTGCTCTGTGGTCTTCTGCCTTCTGCTGTTCGTCTTCTGTATCTTCTTTGTTGATCTTCTGTTCATCTGCTCTTCTGCCTCTTCGTCCCCTGCATCTTCCTCTGTGTTCTGCTGTTCTTCTGTGTTCTCCTCTTCTGTTCTTCTGTGTTCTTCTGTTCTTCTGTGTTCTTCCGGTCTTCTGTGTTCTTCCGGTCTTCTGTGTTCTTCTCTTCTGTTCTTCTGTGTTCTTCCGGTCTTCTGCGTTCTTCTCTTCTGTTCTTCTGTGTTCTTCCGGTCTTCTCTGTTCTTCTCTTCTGTTCTTCTGTGTTCTTCCGGTCTTCTGTGTTCTTCTCTTCTGTTCTTCTGTGTTCTTCTGTTCTTCTGTGTTCTTCCGGTCTTCTGTGCTCCTCGCTTCTGTTCTTCTGTGTTCTTCCTGTCTTCTCTGTTCTTCTGTTCTGTTCTTCTGTGTTCTTCCGGTCTTCTGTGTTCTTCTCTTCTGTTCTTCTGTGTTCTTCTGTTCTTCTGTGTTCTTCCGGTCTTCTGTGCTCTTCGCTTCTTCTGTTCTTCAGTCTTCTCCGACCCCTGTCTCTTCCCGCCCCTGTCTCTGCCCTCCTGCTCCTGCCTCACCCCCCTCTATCTCTCCACCTATCTCTCACTATCACCCACATCTACCCTTTCGCCACCTGCCTCCCTCACTCCTCTACCTATCTCTCCATCTAACTCCCTCACTGACCCCCTCGTCCTATCTACCTATTTTTCTATCTCTCCACCTATCTCTCCATTTATCTATTTCCCTATCTCTCCCCCGTCCCGACACCCCCTCTGTTACCTATCTCCCTATCCTCTCACTCTACCTCTCACCCTCACCCACCTCTACCACCCCCCCTCCCCTATCTTTTCAACCCTACTCCTATCTCTCCCCCTAATCTCCTAAAACTCCTAACACTCACCTCCCTCCACCCTTAAACCCCTCTCACCCAGCTCTTCTCACTCTACCTGTCCCCCCTCCCTCGCGCTTTCCCGCCGCGACCTCCTGCACGCCCCCGCCCCCCAGCTCCCATTCGCCCCCAGCTGACCCCCCCCTTCCTCCCTCTTATGGCGGCCGCTGCGCGACAGTGGTAGCGATCCTTGACCCAAGGGTAGGTCGCTCCCCCTGCCGCTGCAGCTCCTCCAGCTCCTCCAGGTTCCTGAGTTCCTGAGACCCACCTCACAGTAAGTACCCCCCACCTCCCAGCCCCTCGCCCTGCCCCGCGCTACTCACCCTCTCTCCTGCTCCTGCTTCTTCTCCTCCTCTCTGTCTCTTCCTCCTCGCTCCTCCTCTGCAATCTTCTTCTGTACTCTTCTTTTCCCCGTCTTCTCTCTTCTTCTTTGTGCTCCTCAGCCTCTCCTGTCGCCTCTCTTCTTCCTCATCTTGCTCTGTGGTCTTCTGCCTTCTGCTCTTCGTCTTCTGTATCTTCTTTGTTGATCTTCTGTTCGTCTGCTCTTCTGCCTCTTCGTCCCCTGCACCTTCCTCTGTGTTCTGCTGTTCTTCTGTGTTCTCCTCTTCTGTTCTTCTGTGTTCTTCTGTTCTTCTGTGTTCTTCCAGTCTTCTGTGTTCTTCCGGTCTTCTGTGTTCTTCTCTTCTGTTCTTCTGTGTTCTTCCGGTCTTCTGTGTTCTTCTCTTCTGTTCTTCTGTGTCCTTCCAGTCTTCTCTGTTCTTCTCTTCTGTGTTCTTCTGTTCTTCTGTGTTCTTCTCTTCTGTTCTTCTGTGTTCTTCTGTTCTTCTGTGTTCTTCCGGTCTTCTGTGCTCTTCGCTTCTTCTGTTCTTCAGTCTTCTCCGACCCCTGTCTCTTCCCGCCCCTGTCTCTGCCCTCCTGCTCCTGCCTCACCCCCCTCTATCTCTCCACCTATCTCTCCATCTATCTATTTCCCTATCTCTCCCCCCGTCCCGACACCCCTTCTGTTACCTATCTCCCTATCCTCTCACTCTACCTCTCACCCTCACCCACCTCTACCACCCCCGTCCCCATCTTTTCAACCCTACTCCTATCTCTCCCCCTAATCTCCTAAAACTCCTAACACTCACCCCCCTCCACCCTTAAACCCCCCTCCCCCAGCTCGTCTCACTCTACCTGTCCCCCCCTCCCTCGCGCTTTCCCGCCGCGACCTACTGCACGCCCCCGCCCCCCAGCTCCCATTCGCCCCCAGCTGACCCCTCTCCCCCCTCCTCCCTCTTATGGCGGCCGCTGCGCGACAGTGGTAGCGACCCTTGACCCAAGGGTAGGTCGCTCCCCCTGCCGCTCCAGCTCCTCCAGCTCCTCCAGGTTCCTAAGTTCCTGAGACCCACCTCACAGTAAGTACCCCCCACCTCCCAGCCCCTCGCCCTGCCCCGCGCTACTCACCTTCTCTCCTGCTCCTGCTTCTTTTCCTCCTCTCTGTCTCTTCCTCCTCGCTCCTCCTCTGCAATCTTCTTCTGTACTCTTCTTTTCCCCGTCTTCTCTCTTCTTCTTTGTGCTCCTCAGCCTCTCCTGTCGCCTCTCTTCTTCCTCATCTTGCTCTGTGGTCTTCTGCCTTCTGCCTTCTGCTCTTCGTCTTCTGTATCTTCTTTGTTGATCTTCTGTTCGTCTGCTCTTCTGCCTCTTCGTCCCCTGCATCTTCCTCTGTGTTCTGCTGTTCTTCTTTGTTCTCCTTTTCTGTTCTTCTGTGTTCTTCTGTTTTTCTGTGTTCTTCCGGTCTTCTGTGTTCTTCCGGTCTTCTGTTCTTCTGTGTTCTTCCGGTCTTCTGCGTTCTTCTCTTCTGTTCTTCTGTGTTCTTCCGGTCTTCTGTGTTCTTCTCTTCTGTTCTTCTGTGTTCTTCTGTTCTTCTGTGTTCTTCCGGTCTTCTGTGCTCTTCGCTTCTTCTGTTCTTCAGTCTTCTCCGACCCCTGTCTCTTCCCGCCCCTGTCTCTGCCCTCCTGCTCCTGCCTCACCCCCCTCTATCTCTCCACCTATCTTTCCATCTATCTATTTCCCTATCTCTCCTCCCCGTCCCAACACCCCCTCTGTTACCTATCTCCCTATCCTCTCACTCTACCTCTCACCCTCACCCACCTCTACCCCCCCTCCCCTATCTTTTCAACCCTACTCCTATCTCTCCCCCTAATCTCCTAAAACTCCTAACACTCACCCCCCTCCACCCTTAAATCCCCCTCCCCCAGCTCTTCTCACTCTACCTGTCCCCCCCTCCCTCGCGCTTTCCCGCCACGACCTCCTGCACGCCCCCGCCCCCCAGCTCCCATTCGCCCCCAGCTGACCCCTCCCCCCCTCCCTCTTATGGCAGCCGCTGCGCCAGAGGCAAGCCTGTCTGCGCCCGTCCGCGCCTGACCCGCGCCCAGCGCCACGACCCCTGGTCCCCAGCCCTACCCTACCCCGCTGACCGCTACGACCCCACCACCCTCCACGCCCTCAACCCTGGGCGCTCCAACACCTGCTTCCAAGCCCACCCCAAGCGCACCCATGGACCCTTCACCTGTAACTCCTGCAAACGCATCTTCCACCACGCAACTACCACGACCACCAGCCCACGCTCCATCAACCACCTCAAGTGCATCCTGGTCAACGCGCGCTCTGTGCACAAGCACGCCGTTGAACTCTGGGACCTCCTGGACTCCACAGCTCCGGACGTCGCCTTCATCACGGAAACCTGGATGAACGCCTCATCAGCTCCAGACATCGCCACTGCCATCCCCGAAGGCTACAAGATCTCCATAAAAGACCGCACCAACCAAGTAGTAGGAGGTATCGCCATCGTCTTCAAAGACTCCATCAGCGTCACCACCTCCACCGAAGACACCCCTCTCGCCGCTGAACATCTGCATTTTCAAATTCGCACCCACCCCACTACCACCCTCAGAGGATCCCTTGTCTACCGACCCCCCGGACCGCGCGCCCCTTTCAGCGACGCCATCGCCGACTTCATCTCCCCGCACGCCCTCGCCTCGCCGGACTACATCCTCCTAGGCGACCTCAACTTCCACCTGGAACAGAACAACGACCCCAACACCACCGCCCTGCTCGACAACCTCGCCAACCTCGGCCTCAAGCAACTGGTGAACACCGCCACCCACATCGCCGGACACACGCTTGACCCTATCTTCTCCGCCAGCAAACACATCTTCTTTAGCCACACCTCCGCTCTACACTGGACCGACCACAGCTGTGTCCACTTCACATTCCGACGCGAGACCCGCCACCTCCGCACTCAACCCATCCCTCGTCGACAGTGGAACAAGATCCCCGAAGAGCAACTCTTCTCCGCACTCGCCGCCAACCAACCCACCCTCACCACCGACCCCAACGACGCAGCCCTCAGCCTCACAAACTGGATCTCCAACTGCGCAGACAACCTTGCTCCCCTCAAACGCACGCATCGACAGACCAACACCAAAAAACCTCTCTGGTTCTCTGACACCCTCAAAGAATCAAAGAAAACTTGTCGCACCCTCGAGAAGGCCTGGCGCAAGGACCACACCGCTGACAACATGACCGCCCTCAAGAACGCTACCCGCGAACACCACCACCTGATCCGCGCTGCCAAAAAGAACTTTTTCACCGACAGACTGGACAAAAACAGCCACAACAGCAGAGAACTCTTCAGCATCATCAAGGAGTTCTCCAACCCCAACGCCAACGCCGTCACGCCCTCACAGGATTTGTGCAAATCCCTCGCCACCTTCTTCCATCGCAAGATCAGCGACCTCCACGACAGCTTCGGACACCAGACCCAACCAAACACCACCGAACCCGCACCCCCGGCCATCACCCTCAACAACTGGACCAACATCAACACTGAAGAAACCAAATCCATCATGAACTCTATCCACTCCGGCGCCCCTTCGGACCCCTGCCCTCACTTCATCTTTAATAAAGCCGACGACATCATCGCCCCGCACCTCCAGGCCGTCATCAACTCTTCTGCTACCTTCCCCGAATGCTGGAAACACGCCGAAGTCAACGCCCTACTAAAGAAACCTATGGCTGACCCGAGCGACCTGAAAAACTTCAGCCCCATCTCTCTCCTGCCTTTCCCAGCCAAGGTAATAGAGAAGACCGTCAACAAACAGCTGACCACCTTCCTGGAAAACAACAACCTGCTCGACCCTTCACAAACCGGATTCCGAACCAACCACAGCACGGAAACCGCCCTCATCTCAGTCACCGACGACATCAGAACCCTGATGGACAACGGTGAAACAGTCGCCCTCATCCTCCTCGACCTCTCGGCTGCCGTCGACACCGTCTGTCACCGCACCCTAATCACCCGCCTCCGCTCCACCGGGATCCAAGACCAGGCCCTGGACTGGATCGCCTCCTTCCTCTCAAACCGTTCCCAAAGAGTTTACCTCCCTCCGTTTCGCTCAGACCCCACCGAGATCATCTGCGGCGTACCTCAAGGCTCATCGCTCAGCCCGACACTCTTCAATGTCTACATGAGCCCCCTCGCCAACATCGTACGCAAGCACGACATCATCATCACTTCCTACGCCGACGACACCCAACTTATACTCTCCCTCACCAAGGACCCCACCAGCGCCAAGACCAACCTACAAGAGGGTATGAAGGACGTCGCAGATTGGATGAGGCTCAGCCGCCTAAAGCTGAACTCTGAAAAAACGGAAGTCCTCATCCTCGGCAACACCCCGTCCGCCTGGGACGACTCCTGGTGGCCCACGGCCTTCGGCACCGCACCGACCCCCACAGACCACGCCCGCAACCTCGGCTTCATCTTGGACCCTCTTCTCACCATGACCAAGCAAGTCAACGCTGTGTCCTCCGCCTGCTTCCTCACCCTCTGCATGCTCCGCAAGATCTTCCGCTGGATCCCCGCAGACACTAGAAAAACCGTGGCCCTCGTCATGAGCTGCCTGGACTACGGCAACACCCTCTACGCTGGGACCACAGCCAAACTCCAAAATCGCCTGCAACGCATCCAAAACGCCTCGCCCGCCTCATCCTCGACGTACCCCGCAACAGCCACATCTCTGCACACCTGAGACACCTGCATTGGCTCCCAGTCAGCAAAAGGATCACCTTTCGACTTCTCACCCACGCACACAAAGTCCTCCACAACAAGGGACCGGAATACCTCAACCGACGCCTCAGCTTCTACGTCCCCACCGGCCTCCTCCGCTCCTCTGGCCTCGCGCTCGCTGCCATCCCTCGCATCCGCCGCTCCACAGCGGGTGGGAGATCTTTCTCCTTCCTGGCGGCCAAGACCTGGAACTCCCTCCCCACCAGCCTCAGGACCACCCAGAACCACTCCGCATTCCGGAGACTCCTAAAAACCTGGCTTTTCGAGCAGCAGTAACCCCCCCTTTCCCCTAGCGCCTTGAGACCCGCACGGGATGATTTGAGTGGCCAGGGCCAGCAGGTGACGTCAGAGACTCCTTCTTATAGGCTCTTACCTTTCTTACTAGCCTATCCTCCTTCCTAGGTAGCCAAACCTCCTTTTCTGGCTATCTAGGGTCTCTGCTTTGGGGAATTCTTCAGATACAGAATGCAAGAGCTCACCAGAGTTCCTCTGCATCTCCCACTTCATCTTCTGCCAAAGGATCGACCGCTGACTGCTCAGGACGCCTGCAAAACCGCAACCAAGTAACAAAGACGACTACTGCAACCTTGTATCGCTTCATCCTGCCGGCTTTCTCGCCTGTTTCCTGGTGGTGCATGCTCTGGGGGTAGCCTGCTTCCTCTCTGCACCAGGAGCTCTGAAGAAATCTCCCGTGGGTCGACGGAATCTTCCCCCTGCAACCGCAGGCAACAAAAGACTGCATCACCGGTCCGCTGGGTCCCTTCTCAGCACGACGAGCGTGGTCCCTGAACTCAGCATCTCTGTCCAAGTG
Organism: Pleurodeles waltl; assembly: GCF_031143425.1. NCBI lineage: Eukaryota > Metazoa > Chordata > Amphibia > Caudata > Salamandridae > Pleurodeles > Pleurodeles waltl. Next base: position 1,178,795,094 of record NC_090445.1, on the reverse strand, counting down.
ACTCCCACAGTCCAGTGACTCTTCAGTCCAAGTTTGGTGGAGGTAAGTCCTTGCCTCCCCACGCTAGATTGCATTGCTGGGTACCGCGTGATTTGCAGCTGCTCCGGCTCCTGTGCACTTTTCCAGGATTTCCTTCGTACACAGCCAAGCCTGGGTCCCCGACAGTCTAACCTGCAGTGCACAACCTTCTGAGTTGTCCTCCAGCGTCGTGGGACTCCCTTTTGTGACTTCGCGTGGACTCCGGTTCACTCCTCTTCTAAGTGCCTGTTCTGGTACTTCTGCGGGTGCTGCCTGCTTCTGTGAGGGCTCCCTGACTTGCTGGGTGCCCCCTCTGTGTCCTCATCCAAGTGGTGACATCCTGGTCCCTCCTGGGACACAGCAGCATCCCAAAACTCTAACCGCGACCCATGCAACTAGCAAGCCTTGTTTGCGGTCTTTCTGCGTGGGACCACCTCTGCAAGCTTCATCACGACGTGGGACATCCATCCTCCAAAGGGGAAGTTCCTAGTCCTCTTCGTTCTTGCAAAACACCAAGCTTCTTCCATCCGGTGGCAGCTCCTTTGCACTGTCAGCTGGCATTTCCTGGGCATCTGCCCACTCTCGACACTGTTGCGACTCTTGGACTTGGTCCCCTTGTTTCACAGGTACTCAGGTCCGGAAGTCCACCGTTGTTGCTTTGCTGGTGTTGGTTTTCCTTGCAGGATCCCCCTATCACAACTTCTGTGCTCTCTGAGGGTTGTAGGTGCACTTTACACCTACCTTACAGGGTGTTGGGGGTGGGCTATTTTTCTAACCCTCACTGTTTTCTTACAGTCCCAGCGACCCTCTACAAGCTCACATAGGGTTGGGGTCCATTCGTGGTTCGCATTCCACTTTTGGAGTATATGGTTTGTGGTGCCCCTATACCTATGTGCTCCTATTGCAATCTATTGTAACTTTACACTGCTTGCATTACTTCCTTTTGCTATTACTGCATATTTTTGGTATTGTGTACATATATCTTGTGTATATTTCTCATCCTCATACTGAGGGTACTTACTGAGATACTTTTGGCATATTGTCATAAAAATAAAGTACCTTTATTTTTAGTGCATCTGTGTATTGTGTTTTCTTATGATATTGTGCATATGACACCAGTGGTATAGTAGGAGCTTTGCATGTCTCCTAGTTCAGCCTAAGCTGCTCTGATATAGCTACCTTCTATCAGCCTAAGCTGCTAGAAACACCTCTTCTACACTAATAAGGGATAACTGGACCTGGTACAGAGTGTAAGTACCCCTTGGTACCACTACAAGCCAGGCCTGCCTCCTACAGGAGCTTTACATGTCTCCTAGTTCAGCCTAAGCTGCTTTGCCATAGCTACCTTCTATCAGCCTAAGCTGCTAGGAACACCTCTTCTACACTAATAAGGGATAACTGGACCTGGCACAAGGTGTAAGTACCTCTGGTACCCACTACAAGCCAGGCCAGCCTCCTACAATGCACCACCAGGAAACAGTTGAGAAAGCCAGCAGGATGAGGCGGTACAATGTTGCTAGTAGTTGTCTTGCTACTTTGTTGCGGTTTTGCAGGTGTCCTGAGCAGTCAGCGGTCGATCCTTTGGTAGAAGGTGAAGAGGGAGATGCAGAGGAACTCTGGTGAGCTCTTGCATTCGTTATCTGAAGAATTCCCCAAGGCAGAAACCCTAAATAGCCAGAAAAGAAGGTTTGGCTACCTAGGAAGGAGGATTGGCTACCAAGAGAGGTAAGAGCCTATCAGAAGGAGCCTCTGACGTCACCTGCTGGCACTGGCCACTCAGAGCAGTCCAGTGTGCCACAAACACCTCTGTTTCCAAGATGGCAGAGGTCTGGGACACACTGGAGGAGCTCTGGGCACCTCCCTTGGGAGGTGTAGGTCAGGGGAGTGGTCACTCCCCTTTCCTATGTCCAGTTTCGCGCCAGAGCAGGGCCGGGGGATCCCTGAACCGGTGTAGACTGGCTTATGCAGAGATGGGCACCATCTGTGCCCATCAAAGCATTTCCAGAGGCTGGGGGAGGCTACTCCTCCCCACCCTTCGCACCTATTTCCAATCTGAAAGGGTGTAACACCCTCTCTCAGAGGAAATCCTTTGTTCTGCCTTACTGGGCCAGGGCTGCCAGGACCCCAGGAGGGCAGAAACCTGTCTGAGGGGTTGGGAGCAGCAGCAGCTGCAGTGGAGACCCCGGAAAGGCAGTTTGGCAGTACCCGGGTACTGTACTATAGACCCGGGGGATCATGGAATTGTCCCCCCAATGCCAGAATGGCATTGGGGTGACAATTCCATGATCTTAGAAATGTTACATGGCCATGTTCGGAGTTACCATTGTGACGCTATACATATGTATAGTGCACACGTGTAATGGTCTCCCTGCACTCACAAAGTCCAGGGAATTTGCCCTGAACGATGTGGGGTCACCTTGGCTAGTGCCAAGGTGCCAACACACTAAGTAACGTAGCACCCAACCTTCACCAGGTGAAGGTTAGACATATAGGTGACTTATAAGATACTTAAGTGCAGTGGTAAATGGCTGTGAAATAACATGGACATTATTTCACTCAGGCTGCAGTGGCAGGCCTGTGTAAGAATTGTCAGAGCTCCCTATGGGTGGCAAAAGAAATGCTGCAGCCCATAGGGATCTCCTGGAATCCCAATACCCTGGGTACCTCAGTACCATATACTAGAGAACCACCCCGCAAACGGTCCCTGAGATCGAGGAACAAGACAGAGCACGATGCCAAGACCCCCGCCAAGAAATGAGACCACCCTGATTGTCAACCCACTGTCCCACTTTGTCACCCTGTCCATATTTAAACTGCCCCAGCTCCACTTCCTATGCCCATATGGGCAATGCACCTGTGAGACTAATAGACTGGACTCTGCCATGGACATTCCTCCACCATCACCCCTCACCATTTAACTTCCCCCTCCAATATTTTGTATTTAAATAAACATCCTTGAAGCACAAAACAATCTGGAGTCAGTCTGTGATTTCGAAAATGTGTATTAGCAATTACAGTGTCAAAATGCTCTTTCAAATGTAATGTCAACATACCTATGTCACACATCTCAAGTCCATGAGGAATCTAAGATGACACACGTTGGAAACCACACCTGTGGAACCGTAAGGGAAATGTACAACTCAGTTACCATATACTGGTTGAAATCGACAGACAGGATAGAGGTAGAAGTGTGAAAGTACTTGTAATAGGCAGGAATGAGTTCTCACCTGTGTTTCACTGGAAATATTGCTGGATAACTGAGTCCCTGTTGTCAATGTCTTCTTCCTCTGCTCCCTCCTCATCACTGTCCACAGGCTCCACAGCTGCCACAACACCGTCATCTGGACCATCCTCCTGCAGAAAAGGCACCTGTCGTCGCAAAGCCAAGTTGTGAAGCATACAGCAGGCCACGATTATCTGGCACACCTTCTTTGGTGAGTAGAATAGGGATCCACCTGTCATATGGCAGCACCTGAACCTGGCCTTCAGGAGGCCAAAGGTCCGTTCGATCACCCTCCTAGTCCACCCATGTGCCTCATTGTAGCGTTCCTCTGCCCTTGTCCTGGGATTCCTCACTGGGGTCAGTAGCCATGACAGGTTGGGGTAACCAGAGTCCACTAATAGCCACACCCGGTGCCTCTGGAGCTGACCCATCACATAAGGGATGCTGCTATTCCACAGGATGTAGGCGTCATGCACAGAGCCAGGGAACATAGCAATTACCTGGGAGATGTACTGGTCTGCCAAACATACCATCTGTACATTCATCGAATGATAATGGTAACTCTTCCGGTTCCTGTACACCTGTTCACTCCTGTGGGGGGGGACCAGAGCTACATGGGTCCCATCAATGGCACCTATGATGTTGGGGATATGTCCAAGGGCATAGAAGTCACCTTTAACTGTAGCCAAATCCTCCACCTCAGGGAAAACGATGTAGCTCTGCATGTGTTTCAGAAGGGCAGACAACACTCTGGACAACACGTTGGAAAACATAGGCTGGGACATCCCTGATGCCATGGCCACTGTTGTTTGAAATAACCCACTTGCAAGGAAATGGAGCACTGATAGCACCTGCACTTGAGGGGGGATCCCTGTGGGATGGTGGATTGCTGACATCAGGTCAGGCTTCAATTGGGCACACAGTTCCTGGATTGTTGCACGGTCAAACCTGTAGGTGATGATCAAATGTCTTTCCTCCATTGTCGACAGGTCCGCCAGCGGTCGGTACACCGGAGGATTCCGTCATCTCCTCATATGTCCCAGCAGACGGTGCCTAGGAATGACAACAGCGACCACAGAGTCAAACAACTCAGAGGTATGTACCCACAGTCTACACAGAACACCATTCATACACAAAATGTGGCCTGTATTTGTGTTGTGCGACAAGGCCTAGGTCTGTGTGACGCAGTTAGTAATTAGGGCATGTGGGCCCCTGAAATGGTGGCTTCCTGACCTCTAAAGTGGGACAATGGGATGTGAGGTAACTGCGCTGGTGTTGTACACCGTTGCGGTAGGCGGTCGAAGACCGCTGCGCAATGCTGCATTGGTTAACATTGGACCCTATGGGTCCCAGGAGCCAATGACGAAGTACACCAGCGGTGATGTTACACACCACCGCGGACGTGACTGCCGCCAGCATGACTGCCATTTTCTATCTGTTGAATCACTCAGTACCTGATCTTCGACAGGAGAGGACCTACACTGCAAGTGCTGCTGTGACCTCGGTCTGGAAGAGACAATGGCTCGTGCGTCTGGGGAAAGGGCCCCTGCCTTCACTGCAGGGGAGTTGGAGAAGCTCGTCGACGGGGTCCTCCCCCAGAATACGCTACTCTACGGTCCTCCAGACCAACAGGTAAGTACACTGGGAGCATGTTGTATGGGCTATGCCTATGTGGAGAGGGCTGGTTGTAAGAATGAAGGGAGCACAGTTCTGCGTGCATGATGGACTGTGAATGCATGTGCCACATGGCAAGGGTAGGGATATGGGCCACTCACTTAGGTGGTGCAGTTGGTAATGACTTCTCTTCTTCCCCTGTACATGTCATGTAGGTCAGCGCCCACCAGAAGAAGGATATTTGGCGTGTCATTGCCAAGGACGTCCGGACCCTGGGGGTCCACCACAGACGGAGCACCCACTGCCGGAAAAGATGGGAGGACATTCGCCGCTGGAGCAAGAAGACGGTGGAGGCTCAGCTGGGGATGGCCTCCAAACGTGGGAGGGGTGCCCGTCGAACCATGACCCCCCTGATGTTCCGGATCCTGGCGGTGGCCTACCCTGAGTTGGATGGGTGCTTGAGGGCATCACAGCAGACACAAGGGGGTGAGTACAACATCATTCTGCTGACTTTGCGTGCAGTGGAGGGGTCTGGGTGGGGGAGGAGGGCTGTGGATTTCCCTAGGCCAGGGCGAGTTCCGTAGGCTAAGCCCCTCCGTAATGCAGGCCATGTGGCACCCCATCCCACCTCTGTAGAGTGCCAAGTACAGGTATTCATGCCCCTGCGTCATCTATGTGTGCAGATCTCGTCCATAGCCTTGTAGGCCATATCCCAGGAATTGCATCTGTAGAGCCCAACAGCGTGACGTAGTGCAGGGGGCTGCTGTGTCTGTATTGTCCGCCAACGGTAGCGGTAAGCCATGCACTCAACCTGTCTTTCTTCTGTCGTCGTCCCCCCTTTTTGTGGTCTCCCTGTTCTTGTGTGCATCAGCATCATCAGGCCGAGGTACAGTGGCACAGGAGCACAAGGGAGCTGCATCCCACATGGCAATGGAGGGCCACACCACGGACTCAGAATACTCCAGTGGGACTGAGGGCGAGGGGAGAATCACGGCGGTCACAGGATCTGCAACCAGTGACACGGACTCTTCCTCCGATGGGAGCTCCCTTGTGGTGGCGGCAAAATCTATGCCATCCACTTCTACAGGTAGAGCCACCACCCCCCCTACCAGCACTGCCCTCCCAGCAGCCCCTCAGCCTTCGCCCCGTGCCCGCTCACCCAGGAGGGTGGGCATCACCTTCGCCCCAGGCACCTCAGCCCCTGCCCCTGTCACCTCTGCTGCCCTCAGTGAGGAGGCCATTGACCTCCTCAGGTCACTCACTGTTGGGCAGTCTACCATTTTGAATGCCATCCAGGGTGTAGAAAGCGAATTGCAACACACTAATGCATTCCTGGAGGGCATTCATTCTGGTCAGGCTGCCCTTCATCGAACCCTGCAAACTCTGGCCTCAGCACTGATGGCAGCCATTGCCCCTGTATCTAGCCTCCCCCTCCAACTTCCTCTACCCGACCCAATACCCTGTACCTCTGCCTATCCCAAGCACACCATCAGATCAGCCTGCACCCACGTCAACACACAAGGGAAGCTCAGGAAAACATAAGCACCACACATCCCACAGGCACTCACGCAAGCATCACACACATACTGTAGGAGGCTGGCCTGGCTTGTAGTGGGTACCAAGGGGTACTTACACTCTGTACCAGGTCCAGTTATCCCTTATAAGTGTAGAAGATGTGTTTCTAGCAGCTTAGGCTGATAGAAGGTAGCTATAGCAGAGCAGCTTAGGCTGAACTAGGAGACATGCAAAGCTCCTACTATACCACTGGTGTCATATGCACAATATCATAAGAAAACACAATACACAGATATACTAAAAATAAAGGTACTTTATTTTTATGACAATATGCCAAAAGTATCTCAGTGAGTACCCTCAGTATGAGGATGCCAAATATACACAAGATATATGTACACAATACCACAAATATGCAGTAATAGCAAAAGGAAGTAATGCAAGCAATGTAAAGTTACAGTAGATTGCAATAGGAGCACATAGGTATAGGGGCAACACAAACCATATACTCCAAAAGTGGAATGCGAACCACAAATGGACCCCAAACCTATGTGAGCTTGTAGAGGGTCGCTGGGACTGTAAAAAAAACAGTGAGGGTTAGAAAAATAGCCCACTCCAAGACCCTGAAAAGTAGGTGTAAACTGCACCTATATTCCCCAGAGAGCACAGAAGTCGTGATAGGGGAATTTTGCAAGGAAGACCAACACCAGCAATGCAACCAAAGTGGATTTCCGGACCTGAGTACCTGTGAAACAAGGGGACCAAGTCCAAGAGTCGCGACAATGTCGAGAGTGGGCAGATTCCCAGGAAATGCCAGCTGAGGGTGCAAAGAAGCTGCCACCGGATGGTAGAAGCTGTGGATTCTGCAAGAACGAAGAGGGCTGGACACTTCCCCTTTGGAGGATGGATGTCCCACGTCGTGAAGAAGCTTGCAGAGGTGTTTCCACGCAGAAAGACTGCAAACAAGCCTTGCTAACTGCAAGGGTCCCAGTTAGGGTTTTTGGATGCTGCAGTGGCCCAGGAGGGACCAGAATGTCGCCACTTTGATGAGGAGACAGAGGGGGTGCCCAGCAAGTCAGGGAGCCCTCACAGAAGCAGGCAGCACCCGTAGAAGTACTGGAACAGGCACTTGGAAGAGGAGTGAACCAGAGTCCACCCGAAGACACAAAAGGGAGTCCCACGACGCTGGAGGACAACTCAGAGGGTTGTGCACTGCAGGTTAGAGTGTCGGGGACCCAGGCTTGGCTGTGCACGAAGGAAATCCTGGAAGAGTGCACAGGAGCCGGAGCAGCTGCAAATCACGTTGTACCCAGCAATGCAGTCTAGCGTGGGGAGGCAAGGACTTACCTCCACCAAACTTGGACTGAAGAGTCACTAGACTGTGGGAGTCACTTAGACAGAGTTGCTGAGTTCCAGGGACCACGCTCGTCGTACTGAGAGGGGACCCAGAGGACCGGTGATGCAGTCTCTTGTTGCCTGCGGTTCTAGGGGGAAGATTCCGTCGTCCCACGGGAGATTTCTTCAGAGCTCCTGGTGCAAGAAGGAGGCAGGCTACCCCCAGAGCATGCACCACCAGGAAACAGTCGAGAAGGCGGGGTTGCAGTAGTCGTCTTTGCTACTTTGTTGCGGTTTTGCAGGCGTCCTGAGCAGTCAGCAGTCGATCCTTTGGCAGAAGGTGAAGAGAGAGATGCAGAGGAACTGTGGTGAGCTCTTGAATTCGGTATCTGAAGAATTCCCCAAAGCAGAGACCCTAAATAGCCAGAAAAGGAGGTTTGGCTACCTAGGAAGGAGGATAGGCTAGTAACACAGGTAAGAGCCTATCAGAAGGAGTCTCTGACGTCTCCTGATGGCACTGGCCACTCAGAGCAGTCCAGTGTGCCAGCAACACCTCTGTTTCCAAGATGGCAGAGGTCTGGAGCACACTGGAGGAGCTCTGGGCACCTCCCCTGGGAGGTGCAGGTCAGGGGAGTGGTCACTCCCCTTTCCTTTGTCCAGCTTCGCACCAGAGCAGGGCTGGGGGATCCCTGAACCGGTGTAGACTGGCTTATGCAGAGATGGGCACCATCTGTGCCCATCAAAGCATTTCCAAGGGCTGGTGGAGGCTACTCCTCCCCAGCCCTGACACCTTTTTCCAAAGGGAGAGGGTGTAACACCCTCTCTCTGAGGAAGTCCTTTGTTCTGCTTTCCTGGGCAAGGCCTGGCTGGACCCCAGGAGGGCAGAAACCTGTCTGAGGGGTTGGCAGCAGCTGCAGTGAAACCCTGGGAAACGCAGTTTGGCAGTACCCCGGTCTGTGCTAGAGACTCAAGGGATCATGGAATTGTCTCCCCAATGCCATAATGGCATTGGGATGGCAATTCCATGATCTTAGACATGTTACATGGCCGTGTTCGGAGTTACCATTGTGACGCTATACATAGGTAGTGACCTATGTATAGTGCACGCGTGTAATTGTGTCCCCGCACTCACAAAGTCCGGGGAATTTGCCCTGAACGATGTGGGGGCACCTTGGCTAGTACCAGGGAGGGTGCCCACACACTAAGTAACTTAGCACCCAACCTTCACCAGGTAAAGGTTAGACATATAGGTGACTTATAAGTTACTTAAGTGCAGTGGTAAATGGCTGTGAAATAACGTGGACGTTATTTCACTCAGGCTGCAGTGGCAGGCCTGTGTAAGAATTGTCAGAGCTCCCTATGGGTGGCAAAACAAATGCTGCAGCCCATAGGGATCTCCTGGAACCCCAATACCCTGGGTACCTCAGTACCATATACTAGGGAATTTTAAAGGTGTTCCAGTATGCCAATGTGAATTGGTGAAATTGGTCACTAGCCTGTTAGTGACAATTTAGAAAGCAGAGAGAGCATAACCACTGAGGTTCTGGTTAGCGGAGCCTCAGTGAGACAGTTAGTCATCACACAGGGAACGCATACAGGGCACACTTATGAGCACTGGGGCCCTGGCTGGCAGGGTCCCAGTGACACATACACTAAAACAACATATATACAGTGAAATATGGGGGTAACATGCCAGGCAAGATGGTACTTTCCTACACATACAGACACACCAACATCCACTGCCTCCACTGTGTCCCCCTCCTCGTCATCTCCCTCCTCCCTCCCATTCTTGTCTACACTCACACCTGCATGCACTACCACTACAGCCACTACGTCCCGCACCAGCACACCCACCAGCACACCCCGCTCACGTGCACTCACCACCCCCACTACCATTTACACGTCCCCTGTGTCCTCTCCCAGTGTGTCTGTGACGCCCCCTCCCAAGATACACAAACGCAGGCACACACCCACCCAACAGCCATCCACCTCCCGACAGCCTCCAGCCCATGCACCTGCACCCAAATCCACGAAACTTACACCTCCTACAACCACCACCTCTTCCTCCACTCCCAACCTCCTCCATCTACCCGTCCCAGTGTCTCCCAAAAACTTTTCCTGGCCCCCCTTCACCTATTTCCCACCACCACCCCCCCACCTCCAACTCATAGGTCCCGTACTAGCACCTCAGGCAAAAAATCTCCGGGACCAGTGGTGCCTGTTGTTACAGGTATGTGGAGTGCATCGGCCACCGGGCCAGCCAGTGTGGCACGGAGCCACTGCACAGCCAGTTCCCCCCCTGTGAAGCACCAGAAGTTGGACAGTGCCCGGTGGGAGAAGGGGAAAACTCCAGCCAGCAAAGCCACTTACAAGGGTCCCGGGGGAAGTGTCGACTCAGCTGTGACTCCTCCCATGGTGGGGAAGGGGCAGAAGAAATTTCCAAAGTCTGGGAGGAGCAGCACGGTGGAGAGGACCACCATCATCCCCGCTGCCCAGGAGGCCACCGCCAGCCCCATCGTCACTGGCCAGGAGGCCACCGCCAGAGTCACTGCCCAGGAGGCCAGCCCCATCGTCACTGGCCAGGAGGCCACCGCCAGAGTCACTGCCCAGGAGGCCAGCCCCATCGTCACTGGCTAGGAGGCCACCGACAGCCACAGCCCAGCTGGCCAGGAGGTCCCCGCAAGCCACAGCCCAGCTGACCCATGAAGGACCACCAGCCACAGCCCAGCTGGGCATTGAAGGACCACCTTGGCAAGCACTTCTGAACAGGCCAGGGACTGCTGAACAGGTCTGACACTGGCAACTCAAGCACCGCAGAACAGGCCAGGGACCGCTGAACAGGGCAAAGACCGCAGTGGAATGGACCGCTAGCCCATTTGCGGCAGGGGCAGTGACGCAATTGGGACCGTCACGGGGTGTGTGCTGCACTCTGGGCACCAGTCCCCCTCCAGCACCAGTGGAGACTGTTATCCACTTGAGAGACGGTTGCTTTGCACTCCCCAGGATATGGCAGTGGGCAACCCACCCACTGTAGAGACTTGAGAGACTGTGGTTTTGCACTCCGCAGGATATGGCAGTGGGCAACTCACCCACTGTAGAGACTTGAGAGACTGTTGCTTTCCACTCCCCAGGATATGGCAGTGGGAAACCCACCCACTGTAGAGACTTGAGAGACTGTGGCTTTGCACACCCCAGGATATGGCAGTGGGCAACCCACCCACTGTAGAGACTTGAGAGACTGTGGCTTTGCACTCCCCAGGATGGTACAATGGGCAACCCACCCACTGTAGAGACTTGAGAGACTGTGGCTTTGCACTCCCCAGGATACATCAATGGGCATTGAGCCCCCTCGTGGAACTGGGTGGTACACTCATCTGGCTGAGGTGCCCCCCCTTCCCTTCCCCCTGAGGTGCCTGTTGTATTTCTATCTGATGCCCCAGCAGTGTTCTCTCCGTTTTGGTCAGGTATCTTGTGTGGGCTTCGCCCATGCAATTTGGGCCCAGTGGTCCACGGACAATGAATGGTGCATTACCTGCACTACTAATCGTGGTGTATTTTTTGTTTAATGTGTATATATATCTGTATATATTTGCTTAGTGTATTTTGATATATTACAATGGTTCAACTCATTTCCTTTTGTCTTTGTATTCTTCCGGGGGGGTTGGGGGCTGTTACTGTAATGTATAGATATGCATTGGTGTGTGTGTGTTGTAGTGGGTGAGGGTCGGGGTGGGGGTTGGGATGTTGGTTGTGTGTGTCCCTGTGTTCTTGCCTCCCCCCTCCCCTATGTCGTAGGTGCAGTACTCACCGTGCTCTTCGCCGCCAGTGTTGATGATCCTCTTATAGGAGCAGGAAGACTATCGCTGGCAAAATATGGAGTTCCGGCTCCATGGTGTCCTGATTCCTCGTGGGATGTGTAGAGGTGAGCGTTTTCCCTTTGAAATGGCTGTTTCCGCCGTGTTTTTATCCGCGGTGAATCCGACCCCGGAAAATGTGGCGGATTGGTAGGTTGTGATACTGTGGGCGGTACATTGTCTTCCGCCTGTCTGTTGGCGGTGACCGCCGCGCTGTTTGTCTGTACCGCTGTGGCGGTCGGAGTGTTAAAGTGGCTGTCTTTGTTGGCGGTTTCCACCACGGTCATAATTCCAAAATTTTTACCGCCGGCCTGTTGGCGGTCTTACCGCCGCTTTAACAAAGTCCGCCAGGGTTGTAATGACCACCTTAGTGTGTGGGCACCCTGGCACTAGCCAAGGTGCCCCCACATCGTTCAGGGCAAATTCCCCAGACTTTGTGAGTGCGGAGACACCATTACACACGTGCACTATACATAGGTCACTACCTATGTATAGCGTCACAATGGTAACTCCGAACATGGCCATGTAACATGTCTAAGATCATGGAATTGTCACCCCAGTACCATTCTGGTATTGGGGGGACAATTCCATGATACCCCGAGTCTCTAGCACTGAACCCGGGTACTGCCAAATTGCCTTTCCCGGGGTCTCCACTGCAGCTGCTGCTGGTGCCAACCCCTCAGGCAGGTTTCTGCCCTCCTGGGGTCCAGGCAGCCCTGGCCCAGGAAGGCAGAACAAAGGATTTCCTCTGAGAGAAGGTGTGACACCCTCTCCCTTTGGAAATAGGTGGGAAGGGCTGGGGAGGAGTAGCCTCCCTCAGCCTCTGGAAATGCTTTGATGGGCACAGATGATGCCCATCTCTGCATAAGCCAGTCTACACCGGTTCAGGGAACCCCCAACCCTGCTCTGGCGCGAAGCTGGACAAAGGAAAGGAGAGTGACCACTCCCCTGACCAGTACCCATCAGGGGAGGTGCCCAGAGCTCCTCCAGTGTGTCCCAGACCTCTGCCATCTTGGAAACAGAGGTGTTGGGGGCACACTGAACTGCTCTGAGTGGCCAGTGCCAGCAGGTGACGTCAGAGGCTCCTTCTGATAGGCTCTTACCTCTCTTGGTAGCCTATCCTCCTAACTTGGTAGCCAAACCTCCTTTTCTGGCTATTTAGGGTCTCTGCTTTGGGGAATTCTTCAGATCACGAATGCAAGAGCTCACCACACTTCCTCTGCATGTCCCTCTTCACCTTCTACCACAGGACCGACTGTGACTGCTCCAGGACGCCTGCAAAACCGCAACAAAGTAGCAAGACGACTACCAGCAACATTGTAGCGCCTAATCCTTCTGGCTTTCTTGACTGTTTCCAGGTGGTTCATGCTGTGGGGGTAACCTGCCTTCAACCTGCACCAGAAGCTCCGAGGAAATCTCCTGTGGGTCGACGGACTATTCCCTCTGCTAACTCAGGCACCAAAAGACTGCATCACTGGTCTTCTGGGTCCCTATCATCCTGACGAGCGTGGTCCCTGGAACACAGCAACTCTATCCAAGTGACTCCCACAGTCCAGTGACTCTTCAGTCCAAGTTTGGTGGAGGTTAGTCTTTGCATCCCCACGCTAAACTGCAAAGCTGTGTACCGCGTGATTTGCAGCTGCTTCAGCTCCTGTGCACTCTTCCAGGATTTCCTTCATGCACAGCCTAGCCTGGGTCCCCAGCACTCCGTCCTGCAGTGCACAACCTTCTGAGTTGTCCTCCGACGACGTGGGACCCCCTTTTGTAAGTTCGCGTGGACTCAGGTTCACTCTTCTTCTAAGTGCCTTTTGGGGTACTTCTGTGGGTGCTGCCTGCTTTTGTGAGGGCTCTCTGAGTTGCTGAGTGCCCCTTCTGTCTCCTCCTCCAAAAGGCGACATCCTGGTCCTTCCTGATCCTCAGCAGCACCTAAAAACCTCTACCATGACGCTTGCAGCTAGCAAAGCTTGTTTGCAGTATTTCTGTGTGAAAACACCTCTGCAAGCTTCACCGCGACATGGGACTTCCGTCTTCCAAAGGAGAAGTCCCTAGTCCTCTTCTTTCTTGCAGAACTCTAAGCTTCTTCCAACCAGAGGCAGCTTCCTTGCACCTTCATCGGGGGTTTCCTGGGCTCCTGCACCCCCTGGACACTGTCGCGACTATTGGACTTGTTCCCCTTGCCTTGCAGGTCCTCAGGTCCTGAAATCCGTTGTCAGTGCACTACTGGTGTTTGTTCTCCCTGCAGAATCCCCTGCAGAATCCCCCTATCACGACTATTGTGCTCTTTTGGGGAAGTAGGTGCACTTTACTCCCACTCTTCAGGGTCTTGGGGTGGGGTATTTTGGTAACTCTCACTGTTTTCTTACAGTCCCAGCGACACTCTACAAGCTCACATAGGTCTGGGGTCCAATCGTGATTCGCATTCCATAGGCCTGTGTAAGAATTGTCTGAGCTCCCTATGGGTGGCAAAAGAAATGCTGCAACCCATAGGGATCTCCTGGAACCCCAATACCCTGGGTACCAAATACAAGGGAATTATATGGGTGTACCAGTGTGCCAATGAGAATTTGAAAATTTAGTCACTAGCCTGCAGTGACAAATTTATAAAGCAGAGAGAGCATGAACACTGAGGTTCTGGTTAGCAGAGCCTCAGTGATACAGTTAGGCACCACACAGGGAACACATCCAGGGCACATACAATGAGCACTGGGGTCCAGCCTAGCAGGATCCCAGTGACACAAGGGCAAAAACAAACACACATACAGTGAAAATGGGGATAACATGCCAGGCAAGATGGTACTTTCCTACAATTACTGTCCCAGTGATTTTAGCTTTGTCTCTCTGGGGTAGTAAGCGACAAGACCTGCATATAAATTGAGATCTGAATGGGACCGGACTGCCTTTAGCAGTACATCCAGGTAATTAAAAATATACATCCAGGTTTTTCACTTTATCCTTCAGTTGGATGTAAGCATAGCTAACATCAAAGGAGGGTTGGTCAGAGCATTTTATTGTTTAAAACATTTTTAGTGCCACTTGGCAGTACTCAACTGGCACATATCCTTCCAATTTTGAGTGATTGAAAACAGCATGGCTGCCAAACAAGAATTCTTCGGCGGCACACAGTGCTTGACTGATTCCTGCTCGACTGTTACTCTGCCTACCTGAATCTCAACCAACCACGAAAAAAGTCCTATTATTTGCAGAGAACAACAAATAAGAAAGAGTACAAACCTGACTCATTGAGAAGAACCTTGACAGCTTTGAACCCAAACGCTCACCAAATGCCAAATCACTTAGATTCATTCCGGCCACCAGCCTCTCTGTCAAGGAGCACATTGATAAAAAAAAACAAAGACTGGTATCAGCTCTAGCTTTTAAAAGCAATTTTAAACATTTATTTTACAGAAAGCGACTTCAAGACTTCTATTCATGCCCTTGTACTCTTCCATATGGATGGTGGTAAAGCCTTACTCCATTGCCTCCCAGACTCCACAATGGCACACATTAGGGACATTATGCAAGCCACAACATGACTAAACATTGCCTAAAGAAATATGGTCACACTACCTCTACCCTGATGGAACTCGATTGGCTCCCCTTGCCAGACCACACCTGCTTTAAAACCAGCTCACCATCTCTTGTGGTTCTTAGCACACCCACAGCCATGACCCATCAGATTGCAGACAAAGACGTGCAAAAAATATAAAAACAAGACAACAGGCCTGACTCAATCAATATTGTAAGGCCAACGCTTGGCATATCCTAGGGGCTTTTGTGAGCTTGTATTGGAAACATAAACATTCTACTTTCAGCAGGATAGGGTCCAGGTTTTATCGAAGGAAAAGCGTATGCTATGCTTTTAAAATTGTATAACCTCTGGAAATTAAAACACACATGAATAGCCCGCTATATACCAATACAGAAGATCATCAGCCCTGGTATTCATTTGCCCAGAATTCTTCTGAGCTAACATATAACCTTCAGCCTCTGCCAACCGCCCCCCTCCCCCATCCTGTGGTTTTGCTCCCCTTCCGCCCCTTAGCCCCCCTTTACTCAGGGGTCAAGGTTTTGTCCTATGGTTGGCCTTTCAGAATAATTTTCTTGGAGGCTGCTCTTTATCCAGATTTCGAACTATCAAACTGTACTTTGTTACTGTATTGTGCCCAATCTGAAAACTGTTTAGAACTGTTCACTGTATTTGCAGAGATTTTCAGGTTCAAGATCTTACTGGAGAGAATGTTCTCCCGTTCATTAAGGGACATATGTACATAGCTTTTTTGTCGTCGCAAATGGTCCGATTCACAGAATAGGGCTGCTTGCGATGAAGAAAAAGCAGTTCCCTATGTACAAACCCAAGTTTGCCATTCAGTAATCTATTTAACGAATTGCAAAATGGGTTTGCTATTTGCAATTAGGGAGGGACAACCCAAGGGTGTTCCTTCCTAATTGGGACTCACAGAGGTGTGTATGATTGTTTTGTGACCATAAATGCAGTTGCAAAACAATTGCAGTTAATTTCAAATTGGTGCTAACCCATTTGCAAACGGGAAGGGGTTCCCAAGGGATCCCTTCCCCTTTGTGAATGCATCTACAAATAATTTTTCAGAGCTGGCAGTGGTCCCACGGACTCTGAAAAAATGAAAAGAATACTTTCCATTTTTCTTTTTGAATTACATCCCGTTTTCCTTTTACGGAAAACAGGATGCAATTTAAGAAAAACAGCTTTATTGAAAAGAAGGCACAGACATGGTGGTCTTCTGTCCCCAGCAGGCCACCATCCCTATGAGTGCTGGCCTTCCCCAATGGGATCGCAAATTGCAACCTACCTCATTTTCTTAACACTGTTGTATATTTTGTTTTGTCACTCGCAATTTGCGATTCCCAAATGAATTGCAAATTGCGAGTTGCAAAACAAATGGTCTTACATCTGGCCCTAAGTCTTTTGAATTCGAGTCTATTGAGTTGAAGAAGTGTGAGAGCATGTCCCATGTGCAGAAGGATAGAGGGTATGGTTGTTTACTCAGTCTTTCCACCATAACAGCCCAGGACAAAAATACACCTTACAGGACTGTATTAGCGAAGAGATCTCATCTGAGCTCTCTCGTGGCTTCTCTACACTTATCTAGGAGATCTGTGGAATTAATCCTTTGAGGACAGGTGACAGACTAGGGATTTCTTTTAGGAGCCTCAAAATATGTCTTGATTGCAGCTATCGTGTAGACCTATCATTTATGTGAAGTGGTGGAAATTGTGATCCACTCCTCGCACATTTGATCTCCCTCTCCCACATCATTATCTTTTGGCTCACCTTCTATTTAAAAGAGCTATTATTAGCCGTTAGCTCACTCATAGCTGTACTGCCTGCTCAATTAAATTCCCTAAGCCGCTTAGGTCAATCCACTTGCTTTCTTTTCCTGCTTCACATTGAAGGTTTTTCATTGTGAAGGTCCCCCGAGCGGGAGTGACTTGCTTCATGACCTTAAAAGAATAGCTGCCTTTCTCAATGTCAAAACTCGCACACCCTCCGTGTCCTCGCAAACATTCCACTAACCTGAGCATTCTTGGGATGAACTTGGGGTGGTGCACATGACATGTAATAAAGTGAGCTGTGACTCTAGTGGAACAACCAGAGCTCAATTTGTAAAAGAATAACAACCTAACTTAGAGTTTAATAGACAAGGTACTTTGGGGCTTCATTTAGAACTTGGCGGATGGGTTACTCTCTCACAATTGTGACGGATACCCCATCCACTGAAATCTAAATCTCATTCTATCCTATGGGATGTAGATTTCAACAGATGGGATATCTTTCATTGTTGTGACAGAGTAACCCATCCACCGACATCTAAATCAGGGCCCCTGTCTCAAATAATCCAGTCTGTTGATGGAAAACATTGCACTGCCTGCCCTATTTAGTATGGTGTAGGAGGATGGCCTGGTTTGTAGTGGGTACCTTGGGTACTTACACCTTATACCTGGTCCAGGTATCCCTTATTAGTGAAATAGTAGTGTTCTAGCAGCTTAGCCTGATAGAGGTAGCTATAGCAGAGGAGCTTAGGCTGAACTAGGAGACATGCAAAGCTCATGCAATACCACTACACAGTACTTATACACAAGAAAAGACAATACTCAGTGTTACCAAAAATAAAGGTATTTATTTGGATGACACAGTACCAAAAATATCTTAGAGACAATACTCCTTCTGGAGGTAAGTATTATACACAATATATACACTAGACACCAAAATTAGACAAGTAATTAGTCATATGATAGTGCAAAGAATAGGAAATGCTATAGAATGCAATGGGAGAAAATAGGTCTAGGGGCAACACAAACCATATACTAAGAAAGTGGAATGCGAATCACAAATTCCCCCTAGACAAGTGTAGTGTTTGCAGAATCGCTGGGAGAGTAAGAATACAGTAAAGGTAAGTAAATTACCCCACCCCAGAGCCCAGAAAAGCAGGAGTAAAGTACTGCAAGTTTCCTTAGGACACACTACACCTTGTGATATGGATTATTACAGTAACCAACCAAGTCTGCAAACAACAACTGCGGGATTCCTGGACCTGAAGACCTGCAAAAGAAGGGGACTAAGTCCAGAAGTCAAAAGACATTCCAGGAAGAAAAGGAGCCCCTGCCAACCCAGAAGAGGGTGCAAAAGAAGAGTCCCTGGTTGGTCGAAGACTACAGGAATGCACCCTAGGAAGAAGCCAGCGGGTTCTTGCATATTGCAGAAGATGTCCCACGATGTGAAGATGGATGCAGACTTGAGTTTGTGTTGGAAGTCGCCAACAAGCCTTGGTTATGACAAATGTGCATTTTGCATCAGAATGGCGCTGGCTGAACCCAGGAGGAAGCTGCGGGGGCTCAACTCTGTGTGAGTAGGAAGAGTGGGCTCTCAGCACTTTAGAG
Organism: Pleurodeles waltl; assembly: GCF_031143425.1. Lineage (NCBI taxonomy): Eukaryota > Metazoa > Chordata > Amphibia > Caudata > Salamandridae > Pleurodeles > Pleurodeles waltl. The sequence continues at coordinate 1,178,776,623 of NC_090445.1, read as the reverse complement.
AGCTCTCAGGATGCCAGGCAGCACCAATGGGAGTACCAGGACAAGGAGACAAAGGAGGTGCAAAAACTTGGTTGGTGCAGCACTACAAAGAAGGGTCCCATGCTGCCGGAGGTCAACTCAGCGAGTTGAGCGTAGCAGATTCGGGTGCTGGGGACCTGGGCCAGGCTGTGCACAAAGGAATTTTGCAAATAGTGCACAGAGGCCTCAGGAGGTGAAGAAGACGCGATATACAGGGGTACTGTCGCTCTCAGGGAAGGCAAAGTCTTACCTCCTCCAAATTGCGTCAGCAGGTCCTCAGGACAGTCTATGTTGATGGAGTCCACCCTCTGTGTTTCTAGGAGCATGCTTGTTGCTGTGAGAGGAGTCCAGGAGTACTGGTCGTCAATTTGGAAGGTGCCTGCGTAAGCACGGGAGTGACTCTGTCAACCCACGGGAGATTTCTTGGTCCTTCTGGTGCAGGGTGAAGACAGGGAGTCCACAGAGCATGCACAACGTGGAAACTGTTGCAGTTGCTGGCTGGAGCTGAAGCTGCAGAAGAAAAGTATCCCTTGTGGATACTTTGTTGCTGTACAGCGGTTCCCGGATCAGGCTGCGGTTGATCTGAGGTCAGAGGATAAAGTAGTAGTTGCAGAGGATTCCTGAAGGAAACTTGCAAGAAGAATCTGAAGAGAACCCACAGGAGAGACCCTAAATAGCCCTGGGAGGGGGATTGGCTATCTTATCAGGTAAGGACCTGTCAGGAGGGGTCTCTGACGTCACCTGCTGGCACTGGCCACTCACAGCCCTCCAGAGTGCCCTGATACCTTGCAAAGAAAGATAGTAGAAGTCTGGGACACACTGGGGGAGCTCTTTGCATCACTCCTAGGGTGGTGATGGACAGGAGAGTGGTCACTCCCCTTTCCTTTGTCCAGTTTCTCACCAGAGCAGGGGACAAGTGGTCCCTGGACCAGTATAGACTGGTTTATGCAAGGAGGGTACTATCTGTGCCCTTCAAAGCAGAGGTTGGGGGAGGCTACCCCTCCCCAGCCTGTAACACCCATTTCTAAAGGGAGAGAGTGTAACACTGTGAGAAGGTAGCCTCTTTCTAGCCTTGTTACCCCCACTTTTGGCCTGTTTGTGAGTGTATGTCAGGGTGTTTGTCACTGTTTTCACTGTCTCACTGAGATCCTGATAGCCAGGCCTCAGTGCTCATAGTGAAAACACTATGTTTTCAGTATGTTTGTTATGTGTCACTGGGATCCTGCTGGTCAGGACCCCAGTGCTCATAGGTTTGTGGCCTATATGTATGTGTCACTGGGACCCTGTCACACAGGGCCCCAGTGCTCATAGGTGTGCATGTATATGTTCCCTGTGTGGTGCCTAACTGTCTCACTGAGGCTCTGCTAACCAGAACCTCAGTGGTTATGCTCTCTCATTACTTTCAAATTGTCACTAACAGGCTAGTGACCAATTTTACCAATTTACATTGGCTTACTGGAACACCCTTATAATTCCCTAGTATATGGTACTGAGGCACCCAGGGTATTGGGGTTCCAGGAGATCCCTATGGGCTGCAGCATTTCTTTTGCCACCCATAGGGAGCTCTGACAATTCTTACACAGGCCTGCCACTGCAGCCTGAGTGAAATAACGTCCACGTTATTTCACAGCCATTTTACACTGCACTTAAGTAACTTATAAGTCACCTATATGTCTAACCTTTACCTGGTAAAGGTTAGGTGCAAAGTTACTTAGTGTGAGGGCACCCTGGCACTAGCCAAGGTGCCCCCACATTGTTCAGAGCCAATTCCCTGAACTTTGTGAGTGCGGGGACACCATTACACGCGTGCACTACATATAGGTCACTACCTATATGTAGCTTCACCATGGTAACTCCGAATATGGCCATGTAACATGTCTATGATCATGGAATTGCCCCCTCTATACCATCCTGGCATAGTTGGCACAATCCCATGATCCCAGTGGTCTGTAGCACTGACCCTGGTACTGCCAAACTGCCCTTCCTGGGGTTTCACTGCAGCTGCTGCTGCTGCCAACCCCTCAGACAGGCAGCTGCCCTCCTGGGGACCAGCCAGGCCTGGCCCAGGATGGCAGAACAAAGAACTTCCTCTGAGAGAGGGTGTGACACCCTCTCCCTTTGGAAAATGGTGTGAAGGCAGGGGAGGAGTAGCCTCCCCCAGCCTCTGGAAATGCTTTGTTGGGCACAGAGGTGCCCAATTCTGCATAAGCCAGTCTACACCAGTTCAGGGACCCCTTAGCCCCTGCTCTGGCGCGAAACTGGACAAAGGAAAGGGGAGTGACCACTCCCCTGACCTGCACCTCCCCTGGGAGGTGTCCAGAGCTCCTCCAGTGTGCTCCAGACCTCTGCCATCTTGGAAACAGAGGTGCTGCTGGCACACTGGACTGCTCTGAGTGGCCAGTGCCACCAGGTGACGTCAGAGACTCCTTGTGATAGGCTCCTTCAGGTGTTAGTAGCCTTTCCTCTCTCCTAGGTAGCCAAACCCTCTTTTCTGGCTATTTAGGGTCTCTGTCTCTGGGGAAACTTTAGATAACGAATGCATGAGCTCAGCCGAGTTCCTCTGCATCTCCCTCTTCACCTTCTGATAAGGAATCGACCGCTGACCGCGCTGGAAGCCTGCAAACCTGCAACATAGTAGCAAAGACGACTACTGCAACTCTGTAACGCTGATCCTGCCGCCTTCTCGACTGTTTTCCTGCTTGTGCATGCTGTGGGGGTAGTCTGCCTCCTCTCTGCACCAGAAGCTCCGAAGAAATCTCCCGTGGGTCGACGGAATCTTCCCCCTGCAACCGCAGGCACCAAAAAGCTGCATTACCGGTCCCTTGGGTCTCCTCTCAGCACGACGAGCGAGGTCCCTCGAATCCAGCGACACCGTCCAAGTGACCCCCACAGTCCAGTGACTCTTCAGCCCAAGTTTGGTGGAGGTAAGTCCTTGCCTCACCTCGCTGGGCTGCATTGCTGGGAACCGCGACTTTGCAAGCTTCTCCGGCCCCTGTGCACTTCCGGCGGAAATCCTGTGTGCACAGCCAAGCCTGGGTCCACGGCACTCTAACCTGCATTGCACGACTTTCTAAGTTGGTCTCCGGCGACGTGGGACTCCTTTGTGCAACTTCGGCGAGCACCGTTTCACGCATCCTCGTAGTGCCTGTTTCTGGCACTTCTCCGGGTGCTACCTGCTTCAGTGAGGGCTCTTTGTCTTGCTCGACGTCCCCTCTCTCTGCAGGTCCAATTTGCGACCTTCTGGTCCCTCCTGGGCCCCAGCAGCGTCCAAAAACGCCAAACGCACGATTTGCGTGTAGCAAGGCTTGTTGGCGTCCATCCGGCGGGAAAACACTTCTGCACGACTCTCCAAGGCGTGGGGGATCCATCCTCCAAAGGGGAAGTCTCTAGCCCTTGTCGTTCCTGCAGTATTCACAGTTCTTCAGCCTAGTAAGAGCTTCTTTGCACCAACCGCTGGCATTTCTTGGGCATCTGCCCATCTCCGAGCTGCTTGTGACTTTTGGACTTGGTCCCCTTGTTCCACAGGTACCTTCAGACAGGAATCCATCGTTGTTGCATTGCTGATTTGTGTTTTCCTTGCATTCTCCCTCTAACACGACTATTTTGTCCTTAGGGGAACTTTGGTGCACTTTGCACTCACTTTTCAGGGTCTTGGGGAGGGTTATTTTTCTAACTCTCACTATTTTCTAATAGTCCCAGCGACCCTCTACAAGGTCACATAGGTTTGGGGTCCATTCGTGGTTCACATTCCACTTTTGGAGTATATGGTTTGTGTTGCCCCTATCCCTATGTTTCCCCATTGCATCCTATTGTAATTATACATTGTTTGCACTGTTTTCTAAGACTATACTGCATATTTTTGCTATTGTGTATATATATCTTGTGTATATTTCCTATCCTCTTACTGAGGGTACACTCTAAGATACTTTGGCATATTGTCATAAAAATAAAGTACCTTTATTTTTAGTATAACTGTGTATTGTGTTTTCTTATGATATTGTGCATATGACACTAAGTGGTACTGTAGTAGCTTCACACGTCTCCTAGTTCAGCCTAAGCTGCTCTGCTAAGCTACCATTATCTATCAGCCTAAGCTGCTAGACACCCTATACACTAATAAGGGATAACTGGGCCTGGTGCAAGGTGCAAGTACCCCTTGGTACTCACTACAAGCCAGTCCAGCCTCCTACGTTGGTTGTGCAGTGGTGGGATAAGTGCTTGAGACTACTTACCACTCTTGTCATTGTACTTTTCATAAGAGAAAAATATACAAAACAAGGTCAGTGTATATACACATAGCCAAAAAGTTTTGCATTTCCTCTTTTCACTCTTTTCTAAGTGCTGAAAAGTACTACTAAACTTTCAAAAAGTTCTTAAAAGTTTAAAAAGTTTTTTCTGTCTTTCCAAAAAGTTCTGAAAACTTTTTTCTCTTTATCTATCACTTTAACTCTCTCTAAAAATGTCTGGCACAGGCCAAAAAGTTGAACTGTCCAAACTTGCATATGATCACCTTAGCTGGAAAGGAGCAAGGAGTCTCTGCATAGAGAGAGGTTTGAGTGTAGGGAAGAATCCTTCCTTAGAACTGTTAATTAATATGCTTAGAGTACAGGATAAGGCCATAAGTGCCCAATCTGTAGAAAAAGTAGCTAATGGTTCTCAATCTGATCCAGGGACTCCCCCAGGAAAAGGTTCAGGAAAGAAAATTCTCAGCCTGCCCATTACTAGACAGGCTAGCATAGTTGGTACAGAGGTTGAATCACACCATACTGATGGTGTGCTCTCACATTATGCTGGTAGCCAAGCTGTTAGGGTGCCCTCTGTAAGGGACAGGTCTCCTTCTGTTCATTCCCATCATACCTCTGTATCTAGAAATGTCCCTCCCACCCACCCTGATGACAGATTGTTGGAAAGGGAGCTCAATAGATTGAGAGTGGAGCAAACCAGACTGAAGCTCAAGAAGCAACAGCTGGATTTGGATAGACAGTCTTTAGAAATAGAGAGGGAAAGACAGAAAATGGGTTTAGATACCCATGGTGGCAGCAGCAGTATTCCCCATAGTCATCCTGCAAAAGAGCATGATTCCAGGAATCTGCATAAGATAGTTCCCCCTTACAAGGAGGGGGATGACATTAACAAGTGGTTTGCTGCACTTGAGAGGGCCTGTGCTGTACAGGATGTCCCTCAAAGGCAGTGGGCTGCTATCCTATGGCTATCATTTACTGGAAAAGGTAGGGATAGGCTCCTTACTGTAAAAGAAAATGATGCTAACAATTTCCAAGTTCTTAAGAATGCACTCCTGGATGGTTATGGCTTAACCACTGAACAGTACAGGATAAAGTTCAGAGAGACCAAAAAGGAGTCTTCACAAGACTGGGTTGATTTCATTGACCAGGCAGTGAAGGCCTTGGAGGGGTGGTTACATGGCAGTAAAGTTACTGATTATGAAAGCCTGTATAACACAATCCTGAGAGAGCATATACTTAATAATTGTGTGTCTGATTTGTTGCACCAGTACCTGGTAGACTCTGATCTGACCTCTCCCCAAGAATTGGGAAAGAAGGCAGACAAATGGGTCAGAACAAGGGTGAACAGAAAAGTTCATACAGGGGGTGACAAAGATGGCAATAAGAAGAAAGATGGTGAAAAATCTCAAGATAAGCATGGGGATAAGGGTAAAACCAAAGATCCCACTTCAAATCTTAAACACTCTTCAGAGGGTGGGGATAAAACAAATTCTTCCTCTTCTTCTCAACCTGCACACATTAAAAAGCCTTGGTGCTTTGTGTGTAAAAACAGAGGCCATAGGCCAGGGGATAAGTCCTGTCCAGGTAAACCCCCTGAGCCTACCACCACTAATACATCAAGCTCTAGTGCCCCTAGCAGTAGTGGTACTAGTGGTGGGACTGCTGGCAACAGTCAAGCAAAGGGTGTAGTTGGGTTCACTTATGGGTCCATAGTGGAAACTGATGTAATCAGTCCCAAGACAGTTTCTGTCACACCTAGTGGCACTGGCCTTGCCACACTGGCTGCTTGTCCCCTTACAATGGATAAGTACAGGCAGACAGTTTCAATAAATGGTGTTGAGGCCTTGGCCTACAGGGACACAGGTGCCAGTTTCACTTTGGTGACTGAAAACCTAGTGCCTCCTGAACAACACATCATTGGACAACAGTATAAGATTATTGATGTCCATAACTCCACTAAGTTTCTTCCCTTAGCTATAATTCAGTTTAGTTGGGGTGGAGTTACTGGCCCTAAGCAGGTGGTGGTATCACCTAGCTTACCTGTAGACTGTCTCTTAGGTAATGACCTAGAGGCCTCAGGTTGGGCTGATGTAGAGTTTTATGCCCATGCAGCCATGCTGGGCATCCCTGAGGAATTGTTCCCTCTCATTTCTACTGAAATGAAAAAGCAAAGGAGAGAAGGCCTGAAAACTCAGGAACCCTCTCCATCAACAGGTAAAAAGGGTATCACAGTATCCCCTAACCACCCTACCATTCAGGATACCATTCCTGTGGTGGGAGAAACCTCTACTGGGGTGGCACCTGTTCCAAGGGAATCATCAGTTGGCAAAACTGTACTCCCTGAGGTGGAAGTACCTCTCTGTGAGATAACTAACATTGGTGAGAAAAAGAGCACCATTTTAGTTAACATGGAGCATCCCTCCAACCCTCCCAGAGAAACTTTAGTGCATAAACTCTGCACTGCCTCACAACACTTAGGACAGCATCCCTGCCCTAGTGTGGAGCTGATAGGACAGCATCCCTGCCCTGCTCCAACCCAAGAGAAACAGCATCCCTGTTCTCTCTTCCAGCCATATGGACAAAGTTTTTGCCCAGCTATGGCTTTTCTGAGACAGCATCCCTGTCTGGCATTTCCATCACTACAAATAGGTTCAGTGGACAATTCCCACTGCTCTAAACTAAAACTTACTGATAGAAACTCTGAAAATACATCTTCACATTGTTGCTTAGCTAAAAAACTTCAAACAGGGTGGTTTACATCCCCACAGGGAAGTAACCATATAGTGGATGATAAAGGGAGTAACCAGTCTATTGCAGAGCTACTCTCTACTTATCACCACTTAGACAATAAAGTCTCAACTGGCCAAGGTTAGCCTTATTGTCCTTCGTTTGGGGGGGGGTTGTGTGAGAAGGTAGCCTCTTTCTAGCCTTGTTACCCCCACTTTTGGCCTGTTTGTGAGTGTATGTCAGGGTGTTTGTCACTGTTTTCACTGTCTCACTGAGATCCTGATAGCCAGGCCTCAGTGCTCATAGTGAAAACACTATGTTTTCAGTATGTTTGTTATGTGTCACTGGGATCCTGCTGGTCAGGACCCCAGTGCTCATAGGTTTGTGGCCTATATGTATGTGTCACTGGGACCCTGTCACACAGGGCCCCAGTGCTCATAGGTGTGCATGTATATGTTCCCTGTGTGGTGCCTAACTGTCTCACTGAGGCTCTGCTAACCAGAACCTCAGTGGTTATGCTCTCTCATTACTTTCAAATTGTCACTAACAGGCTAGTGACCAATTTTACCAATTTACATTGGCTTACTGGAACACCCTTATAATTCCCTAGTATATGGTACTGAGGCACCCAGGGTATTGGGGTTCCAGGAGATCCCTATGGGCTGCAGCATTTCTTTTGCCACCCATAGGGAGCTCTGACAATTCTTACACAGGCCTGCCACTGCAGCCTGAGTGAAATAACGTCCACGTTATTTCACAGCCATTTTACACTGCACTTAAGTAACTTATAAGTCACCTATATGTCTAACCTTTACCTGGTAAAGGTTAGGTGCAAAGTTACTTAGTGTGAGGGCACCCTGGCACTAGCCAAGGTGCCCCCACATTGTTCAGAGCCAATTCCCTGAACTTTGTGAGTGCGGGGACACCATTACACGCGTGCACTACATATAGGTCACTACCTATATGTAGCTTCACCATGGTAACTCCGAATATGGCCATGTAACATGTCTATGATCATGGAATTGCCCCCTCTATACCATCCTGGCATAGTTGGCACAATCCCATGATCCCAGTGGTCTGTAGCACTGACCCTGGTACTGCCAAACTGCCCTTCCTGGGGTTTCACTGCAGCTGCTGCTGCTGCCAACCCCTCAGACAGGCAGCTGCCCTCCTGGGGACCAGCCAGGCCTGGCCCAGGATGGCAGAACAAAGAACTTCCTCTGAGAGAGGGTGTGACACCCTCTCCCTTTGGAAAATGGTGTGAAGGCAGGGGAGGAGTAGCCTCCCCCAGCCTCTGGAAATGCTTTGTTGGGCACAGAGGTGCCCAATTCTGCATAAGCCAGTCTACACCAGTTCAGGGACCCCTTAGCCCCTGCTCTGGCGCGAAACTGGACAAAGGAAAGGGGAGTGACCACTCCCCTGACCTGCACCTCCCCTGGGAGGTGTCCAGAGCTCCTCCAGTGTGCTCCAGACCTCTGCCATCTTGGAAACAGAGGTGCTGCTGGCACACTGGACTGCTCTGAGTGGCCAGTGCCACCAGGTGACGTCAGAGACTCCTTGTGATAGGCTCCTTCAGGTGTTAGTAGCCTTTCCTCTCTCCTAGGTAGCCAAACCCTCTTTTCTGGCTATTTAGGGTCTCTGTCTCTGGGGAAACTTTAGATAACGAATGCATGAGCTCAGCCGAGTTCCTCTGCATCTCCCTCTTCACCTTCTGATAAGGAATCGACCGCTGACCGCGCTGGAAGCCTGCAAACCTGCAACATAGTAGCAAAGACGACTACTGCAACTCTGTAACGCTGATCCTGCCGCCTTCTCGACTGTTTTCCTGCTTGTGCATGCTGTGGGGGTAGTCTGCCTCCTCTCTGCACCAGAAGCTCCGAAGAAATCTCCCGTGGGTCGACGGAATCTTCCCCCTGCAACCGCAGGCACCAAAAAGCTGCATTACCGGTCCCTTGGGTCTCCTCTCAGCACGACGAGCGAGGTCCCTCGAATCCAGCGACACCGTCCAAGTGACCCCCACAGTCCAGTGACTCTTCAGCCCAAGTTTGGTGGAGGTAAGTCCTTGCCTCACCTCGCTGGGCTGCATTGCTGGGAACCGCGACTTTGCAAGCTTCTCCGGCCCCTGTGCACTTCCGGCGGAAATCCTGTGTGCACAGCCAAGCCTGGGTCCACGGCACTCTAACCTGCATTGCACGACTTTCTAAGTTGGTCTCCGGCGACGTGGGACTCCTTTGTGCAACTTCGGCGAGCACCGTTTCACGCATCCTCGTAGTGCCTGTTTCTGGCACTTCTCCGGGTGCTACCTGCTTCAGTGAGGGCTCTTTGTCTTGCTCGACGTCCCCTCTCTCTGCAGGTCCAATTTGCGACCTTCTGGTCCCTCCTGGGCCCCAGCAGCGTCCAAAAACGCCAAACGCACGATTTGCATGTAGCAAGGCTTGTTGGCGTCCATCCGGCGGGAAAACACTTCTGCACGACTCTCCAAGGCGTGGGGGATCCATCCTCCAAAGGGGAAGTCTCTAGCCCTTGTCGTTCCTGCAGTATTCACAGTTCTTCAGCCTAGTAAGAGCTTCTTTGCACCAACCGCTGGCATTTCTTGGGCATCTGCCCATCTCCGAGCTGCTTGTGACTTTTGGACTTGGTCCCCTTGTTCCACAGGTACCTTCAGACAGGAATCCATCGTTGTTGCATTGCTGATTTGTGTTTTCCTTGCATTCTCCCTCTAACACGACTATTTTGTCCTTAGGGGAACTTTGGTGCACTTTGCACTCACTTTTCAGGGTCTTGGGGAGGGTTATTTTTCTAACTCTCACTATTTTCTAATAGTCCCAGCGACCCTCTACAAGGTCACATAGGTTTGGGGTCCATTCGTGGTTCACATTCCACTTTTGGAGTATATGGTTTGTGTTGCCCCTATCCCTATGTTTCCCCATTGCATCCTATTGTAATTATACATTGTTTGCACTGTTTTCTAAGACTATACTGCATATTTTTGCTATTGTGTATATATATCTTGTGTATATTTCCTATCCTCTTACTGAGGGTACACTCTAAGATACTTTGGCATATTGTCATAAAAATAAAGTACCTTTATTTTTAGTATAACTGTGTATTGTGTTTTCTTATGATATTGTGCATATGACACTAAGTGGTACTGTAGTAGCTTCACACGTCTCCTAGTTCAGCCTAAGCTGCTCTGCTAAGCTACCATTATCTATCAGCCTAAGCTGCTAGACACCCTATACACTAATAAGGGATAACTGGGCCTGGTGCAAGGTGCAAGTACCCCTTGGTACTCACTACAAGCCAGTCCAGCCTCCTACAAACACCCTGCTCTCAGAGGAAATGCTTTGTTCTGCCTTCCTGGGACTGAGCTGCTCAAACCCCAGGAGGGCAAAACCCTGTCTGTGAGGTGGCAGCAGCTGTAGTTGCAGTGCAAGCCTCAGAGAGCTGGTTTGGCAGTACTGGGTGTCCATGGTGGAGACCCCAGGATGCATGGAACTGGCTCCCCAGTACCATATTTGGAATGGGGGGACAATTCCATGATCTTAGACAGCTTACATTGCCATATTCAGAGTTACCATTGTGAATCTACATATAGGTATTGACCTATATGTAGTGCACACGTGTAATGGGGTATTGACCTATATGTAGTGCACACTTGTAATGGCGTCCCCGCATAAGGATCTCCTGGAACCCCAATGCCCTGGGTACCTAGGTACCATATACTATGGACTTATAATGGGGGTCCAGTGTGCCAATTGAAATTGGTAAATGAAGTCACTAGCCTACAGTGACAAATTTAAAAGCAGAGAGAGCATAAGCACTGAGGTTCTAGTTAGCAGAGCCTCAGGGACACAATCCAGCACTATACAGGCACACACATTAGGCCATAAACTATGAGCACTGGGGTCCTGGCCAGGAGGATCCCAGTGAGACAGGCAAAAACATACTGACATATAGGTAAAAATGGGGGGTAACATGCCAAGAAAGATAGTACTTTCCTACATCCACCACCTCTCATTTCCTTTTCCCTTATTTCCCTGTTTCAGGTTCTTTTGTTGAGTCTTGCTTTCTCACTTTGTCACTGTTTTTCTTTATTTATCTTCCTCCTCCTTTCTCTCTTTTCTGCCTTCCTTTCTCTTATTCTAGGTCAAAGTTGGATGATGAAAATAAGCCCTGGTTCCCAAAATGAGTGTTGGTGGGTCCTCCCAGCAACCGGCAGCTCAATTTAAGAACAGGATACAACCACTGTACACTCTAAGTGATAGATTCTGCCAGAGTCTTTCTGTCAACTTCCACTCCAGCCTTTCACCTGGACTCATGTGGTTTATGCACCACACCGAGTCGTGTTTTTCCAAGAGAGGCGTGTGTTTACTGTAGACACACCCATGATTGTAAGCAATCACAGGTGCTACTATTGTCTTAAAAACCAAATTATCTTAGTTACCACCTGGTTTTGTTATGTAAGCATCACTTAATACTTCACAATACTTGCTTTTGGATGGTATATAACTTACCTTGCGGAGAACGAAATCAAACAGTTTGTACTCCAGACAGATCACAAACCACAGGCAGTGGCTTAGAAAAGAAGTGTGATCCCATGATGGTACGTCCAATTTAATCCATTTGGTTTTCATTATTAATGTAAAATATTCTGTTTCCATTACGTTTTTCTCCTGTCTATCTTTCAGCTTTTCACTTACATCTGTTGAATGTGCTAGTGGTAACTGTTAACAAGGAGGCTAATTTTCGGATGTAACATTAAATTGATATTTGCAATTAACATCGAAAAAGGGAATGTTTGGATTTAATGCGCTACTTTGTGCTGTAAGAAGTCTCACAGATATATCTGAATGCCTCTGAACAAATATGCATTTTTGCAAATTTTCTTAGGAATTTAGGCTCATATTTATACTTTTTTTAGCGCCGCATTTGTGTCATTTTTTGACGCTAAAGCGGCGCAAATTTACAAAATACAATTATATTTTGTAAGTTTGCGCCGTTTTCGCGTCAAAAAATGATGCAAATGCGGCGCTATAAAAGTACAAATATGGGCCTTAATGTTTAATGTAATAAAACCAAACGATAAGGGAAAACATGAAGTGTAACCTGTAAAGTAGATTGTGTGCCAGAATGCAAAAATATCATCTGATAAAAATACCGTGCCGTAAGTATTGTTCACAAAAATATCGCTCCACTGGCTTGAGATTTCCTCTATTAAATCTGAAGAGGTGAAATTTAGGAGACTATAGGTCAGACAATATTTTTGCCTTGGTATTCTGATCTCATATCCATTTCCTTCTCAGCATTTTTTTTATAATTGACTTCATATGGTCCATAGTGACTTATAAACTGGTCTATTATCTTTTGTTTTTATTTTATTTGTTAGAGTATAAACATTGCGCTTATAAAACAGATGGTGCTCAATAGCCGCATTAGTTACATTTCAAGAAATTCCAGTTGGTAATTTTGCTCCCTGAGATATGACCATAGCCCATCAGTGCATGTTTACGGTTTTTAATCCTTTAATAAATGCGCCAGTGTAGTAAGGGAGGCTGAGAACATCTAAAAAAGGTAAAGATTACAGTAAAATATACTTGCTCTTGGGGCTTAAAAATGTTACCGGATTAACAATTAACAGCTGCAATCAGAGTTTGGTAGAAAAAGAGTCTCCACTGTAAATTAGAGGACTCCACCATCCTTGCAGTTTGAGTGCCCCACTTAGAAATGAGCGAAGCCCAGGGTTTGTGGCAGTGGAACTTTAGCTGGTTGCACCGTCAGAAACTTCTGACCTGAAGGCACATTTGTCACGCGGCCGTCACTTCACTCTGGCAATATCAAACCGAAAAATAGGGCACCCTATAAACCCTAGAACAAGGCTTTCTTTGACATTCAATAAAAGTGTTCAACTAGGAAAAAAAGAATAGATTATATAGCGCAAGACAAGAGTAATGCAGTAACTAATCCCAAAAAGATAAAAAACAAAATCAATAATTATTCAGGGCAAAAATAATATATTCAAATAGCTATCAAAAAATTGTATATTTCAAAGTGAAACAAGTAGGTGCTCCAAGTGACGGTGGAGTGCATAAGTGATCAAAACTGAATAAACATATAAACATATAAATACAATATGATACATTATGATGCGCCAAACACCCATTCCTCAATGGATCACTGGATTCTACATTTGGAACGGAAGCATTTGTGGTGTATTAATCCAGTATCTTATAAATGCAGTCACTGGAAGGGTGAAGGAATAAGTGTACGTTTCCACCCAATTCAAAATGAATCCAACGGGGTCATCATCAGGACAACCACAGGTAAACACCAATCCAGACACAGTCATGATGCCAAGCTCCTGGCAGGAATTCCAGTCAAGTATCCTATCGTAAAGGTACAAAAGGAGACAAAGCATACCAAATGCTCAGTAAATTCCTTATTGTATTGGAAAAAAGAGGACTGTCGCCCCAGTCCCATACCGCACCAGTCTCAAACCCCCGTCGATGTCCTGCTAATTGAGATCGCCGTCAAACCAAGCTTGGTTTGGTGGCGATCTCAGGTAGTGGGATGCCGACAGAGAGGGGTTCCATTCCTCTTCTGTTTATACTTCAGCCCAACAGGGATTTGAGACTTGAGCAGTTACGGACTGGTGCGCGGTAGCTGTTTTCCAACGCACTAAGGAATTTATTGAGCCTTAGGTATGCTTTGTCACCGATCGCACCTTTACAGTAGGATACCAGTATGAAATTCCTGTCATCAGCGTGTCTCCGTGACTGTGTCTGGATTTGTGTTTACCTTTGTTTGTCCTGATGATTACCCCGTTGGAATCATCCTGAATTAGGGGTTGAAAAGTCGATTTCCTTCACCCATCTTGGGCTTGCCATTATAAAATACTGGATTAATACACCACAAATGCTTCAGTTCCAAACATGGAATCCAGTAATCTTTTCAAGAATATGTGTTTGGCGCATTATATGGTATCATACTCTATATACATGTTTATCTGTTTATTCACTTTTGATCACTTATGTACTATGCCGTTACTTGGAGCACCTAGTTGTTTGACTTTGAAATATACAATTTTTTGCAAACTATTGGATTATATTATTTCGCTCTGAAGGACTATTGTTTGTTGTTTTTTACCCTTTTGGGATTAGTTACTGCATTCCTCTTGTCTGGCTCTATATAATTAATTCTTTTTTTTCCCGGTTGAACACTTTCGTTGAATGTTTAGCTCAGGCAACAGTCACTGGAGTTCCCCTTCTGGGTACATCATGCATAGGATGGCAGTTCTGAACAGAGAAATCCATTATCGGCTCAGACACACGTGGAAAAAATGGCATGCTTGTTAGGGCCATTGACTATATTTTTTAATGACATACCTGCATTTTTTATGTTTATTTTTGAAGTGCCTAAAAGTTTGCCAAATGGGTGTAACAAACATGGTGCTGCCTACATAGACTCCACAGCTGTGAAACTTTCTTTAGAGACTAAGAGATCCCTGCCAGACAGGCACTGATCTTCAGTGGGCAAGTGGTCCAGTGTAGGAAAGTACCATCTTGCCTGGCATGTTACCCCCATATTTTACTGTAGCTATGTTGTTTTAGTGTATGTGTCACTGGGACCCTGCCAGCCAGGGCCCCAGT